>NC_072450.1:8703402-8791102 GCF_027596085.1 Anoplopoma fimbria | reverse complement strand
GGTTTTAATGAACACCTGCACTCCATGCATCGCCAAAAACATTTAGGATCTAAACTTGTACTTCACAAGCCTCTCTCTCTCTCTCTCTCTCTCTCTCTCTCTCTCTCTCTCTCTCTCTACTGTTTTTTTTTTTATGACGTATTTCTTATCAGGCCAGATTACCTGCTCACCTTGGACGCCAGGTGAAGGTTGTTCTCTGCAATTAACCAGCTGGTAGAACAGAGCAGCAGAACTGACTCTTGTGCAAGTTGGTTCCCAATTCAGCCTCAGCTTTTCCTTCATAAACCTTGAATTGTTACAGAGTTGGTCTCTTTTCACGTACATTTTTTCACCATTATCGCGTACTGGCCATACAAACAGACGTTTGTTGACAGAAAAGTTGGTTGCATTCCTCTCTTTCCCAACACAACCATGTGTCTGTCACACCCCCTCCTATTCACATAAAACTCTAATTTTATATTCACTACTACAGCAGGAAACTCACTCAAAACCAACATGGCTTGGCCCACCCCCACCCGGCTCTTCTTGGAGCGGAAACTGCACCACAGTGTGGCCATGAAGGGGTCCAGACCCAGGAGAGGGGCAAGCTGATGAAAGCGAGGCAGTGCAGACGAAACCACACTTTGAATATAGTTTTCTGTAGTTTGACTTTGGGTTTTGTTTGTGTTTTTTCTGTGAATGCGTAAATACTGTGGTTCCATATAAGAATGCCTCTATGCAACACTGATTGCTGTTGTTTTTCTGAAACTGGGTCAGTGTAATGTGCAGAACAAAGAAAGGATAGAGGTTTTGCGTGAGTCTGTCATGTATGGTCAGCGGCTGATTGGAGGTGAAAATATATCTTAAGACAAATAGAGAATTCAAGCAGGTGTAATATTATTCAATCAGTTATTTAGTCAAAATGTTGTTAATCTGGCACTTTTTATGTATTTTATATACCAGACACTATCATTAAATGAACAGATTCCCTCACAACGTTGTATTTAACGAATTGTAGGTGATTTAAATTTGTGAATAAAGGAAGAGAGATAGAGAGAGCAAATAAAGTTCTGCTTCAGGTCCCATGCAGAAAGTATTTGGCTGGCCCTTCAAGCTCCAATCATGGGGGAAAATGCAATTAATTAAATTTAATTAAATTCAAAAAAATGACAAAGCCATTTTAAACACAAAATCCGGCCATTAACCAGTTATCAAGTGAATATTCAAAAATCTGACAAAGAAATTACCGTCATGCATTATTAAGCATTCTTTTATTTATTCAATTTAAAAGAAAAATGTAAATAGAGTTGATTTAGGGTGATTTATTGGCAAAAATGTATCGCAATATTCGTCACTATGGTTTCATATGTATAATAATGAATTGTGATTTTTTTTTTTTTTTTTTTTAACCTTATCTACATAAGGAGCATTACTTCTTCACAGAGTCCACCGTGTTGCACCGCCATGTTTCTACAGCAGCCCAGAACGGACAAACCAATCACTGGCTCTACAGAGACACTTTTGCGGTTTTATGTTAACAAAACCTCTGTAGACCTCTGACAGGCTTGTAAAGAGAGAGAAGTGAGCAAAGTTTACAATCGTTGTTGCAATCTGCAACCTCACCACTAGATGCCACTAAATCCTCCACACTGCTCCTATAAAATGACTTATATTCCAACAGACCACACTTTTTTACACTTTGTAATATTTTACCAACTGAATCTCTACCAGGATCTGCTCATAATTAGTTAATCCTGATTGGATAGGGCTCTGTTTTTACAGGAGGAGGGGGCGTACGAGGCCTCAGAGGTAGACGGCTGGGAGGAGTGGTGGTTTCCGAGGCTGGGCTCTACTCCTCCAAGCATTTGGTTTTCACTTGTGTCTGCTTTTAGAAACTTGGCCGTCGGGGAAAACACAAACCCCCTCCTTTACGCCAAAGCCACAAGCGAGTCACCGACACGGAGCAGCAGCAGCAGCAGATGATGATGTTGTGTAGCGGACGGCCTTTCTGTCTGAGTAAACAGTGATCCAGCCGGGTGAGGAGTGGGAGGCTGTGGTCTGCTTCAGACTGGCAGCACTGGGCCTCACCCAGACCCACCATAACAGGATATGGTCCTCGGGCCCACACTGAGGATGATTTAATCATGTTATTATTATTTCCCTCAGGGTTTTACCATTTGGTTGGTGTGGTATTACGCTATTCATGCACGCTGTGTACCATATGAAGAGCTGGTTTGAAGGCTCTGGAAAACATATCTCTTTGTGGTTTTTTACAACCAAAGTGACAGTGAATGAGGTTACTTTCCTGTCTCAAGCTGGTCTTATATAACTACATACGTAGGTCTGGATAAGTGGGCAGGGAGGACATTAGTAATTAGGTTTCTGTGACTCAACACATGGTACACAGTAGATATTTAAGTACATGCATGTAATCGCCACATCTTTTCAAAACAATAATTTTACATGCATTTAGATGTGATAGGAAGTAACCCAAGTAATGTTTTGAGATATTTTTAACCCAGGGTTTTTATTTTACGCTACTTCTACTCTTCATTTCAGAAGCAGATATTCTTCGTCTCACACAATAAAATCGCATATACCGTTAAAGAATAACTCAACCTCACAATTAATAAATAGTTTCATCTTAACATGGAGCTAGTTTTAAGTACTTTATATAGATTACGGTTGTTGTTGTTGTTGTTGTTTTTTTTACTCCAGAGGAGTCCAGCCACATTTAATGGGTCACAGGATACACCTGAGAGGTTGTGGGATTAATAATTGGAGAAAAATAAAGAACAGTCTTGCTTTATAATTTTATTTTTGCACCCTTACCTATTTCCTTTTTTTGTCTTAAATATCTTAATTAGATGCTAATTGTATCTCTTTGAACTTCAACTATTGAATCCCTGGTTTCATCTTAAATTACATATTTCACTTTATAAATTTGTCATATGTTGTTTTATGTCCAATCTTTATCTGCTGTATAAATATATTTCATTCTGATATGTTGCATAGTACTATAACGTGGCATAACAAAGAAATAGTATACTACTACTATAATAGCAACAGTATACTTGCAATGTGTTTCAAGGAGGGCCTCAAGTTTGTTTATTGTTCTTTTGTGTATTTGTACAAAATAAAAATAATAAAAAGTATGCAATAAAGTAAGACCCGCCATTAAGCCCTTATGTCAGATAGTATGTCATATTCAAACACATTTTCAATCAAATGAAACTAGTTGACATAATAAGCCTGCAGCTTCCAGAGCTCATGGGGTCCTAATTTCTTTTAATATATATTAATGGCTCAGCAGTAATAATCCAACAATAGAATATAGCCCATGTAAACACAAAGTGTGAACTCTCAGTACACTGACCGTATGATGCTTATGTAAATTTATTTTGATAAAAACCTTGAACGCCCTCAAATGGATATTTTTAAATTCTAGCAAAATTATCCAAATACTTCTTCCACCACCTCCTTGCTGCAGCATCAGCAGTGGATTGTGTACAATTTAAGTGTCTAACGCAGTGTATGGGTTACAGAGGCTCTTGTTGTGTCTGCACTGTGGTCGGCCCAGTTCCACTCGGCGTAAACACAGACAGAGCCAGTGGACCGCAGACAGTGAAAGGCTGTCCTCACATCAGCCTCACAGGTGATCAGCTCACGACGTGTGTCGGCTTTAGAGCGCCACATTTTCAAAAAAACAAGTCCTCACAACATCCCCAATCGTCACAACAGGTTTTATGGCACCCATAGCTGGTTTAGTGGGCTCCATTTAGACTGTAGTAAAAGCAGTAAATATAGAAAAACAACTCGTAGGCTGAAGAGGTGGCTTTGAAGAGCAGCGTGGTTGTGGTGGAGGGAAAGGATGAGTTGATTAAGTGTCCTTGTTGTTTTCTTTGGTGGAGCAACAGAAGGAAACAAGAGGACAAATGTTAAAAGGAGGCATTGCAGAGCTATGAGTAAGACAAAGAAATAGTTTTCAGACAAGCGCCCACAGAGTCACGGTCACCTCTGCCGCCAGGACGGTTAGTGGTTCCACTGGCCGTGTCCTGTCTGACCTGTGTGAGGTGGAGATGTGATAATCCAAAACCTTAACTGTATGGAGTTAGAGGTCTTTAGGGAGGATTTATGGTGTTGTTTATATGGTCTATTTGAGTCAACCGCAGCAGACTGTTGCTTCCTCCAGCTTTTTGGATGCACTGTGGAGAGGTGTGTGGACACCAGACACACGTACACCCATGCAGACAGACAGACAGACAGACAGACAGACAGACAGACAGACAGACAGACAGACAGACAGAGACATGCACATACCCAAACAAATACCAGTAAAGCCAGTACTGCAACTCTGATGCCAGTGTGGTGGTTGATGCGGTTCAGAAAACTGCAGGGTTTGTTGTAGTCTGGAGGCTACGGGTGTCAGAAGATGTCCTCCATCACCACGGTGCTATTCAATCATGAAGTCTTGTATCTGGGGACAATGAGCCTCGTTTCTGCAAGCTAGGACCAACTTTATTGAAAAAGTACTGATTTACATTTAACATTTCGAGCCATCCCTGGTAAGACAAGGTAAAGTATCTTACTGGAGTAGAACAGATTCAGCCATGATCTTCATTTTTCAAGGGAGACCATACCAGCAGCTCGTCAAAATTACATAACTGCTTATCGCTCACATTCACGTCTAACCATCTTAACCACGTTGTGAAGTAACACCCATTTTAAAACGAGTTAGCTACCCTTTGAGGAAATTAACACCATCTCCAAATGATTTCTGCCATAGAAGTTAAGCATTTTATGAGTTACTGCTAAAATGTTTGGGCTCATGGGGACGTAAGCTCACATAATACCCACTTTTGCACACTCAAAAAACTGGTATATCTGTTTGTGACCTTGCAAAACTGAACACAGAGTGAAACGTTCTGCGTTGAAAAGTTTGAAGCAAGATAAAACAAGTGTGTTGTTAACGAATGGGATGAAGTATTTTAGTGTTTGTCCTGCTCGAAACTAAAGTAGGCTGCAGTAAATTCCAAAGATAAATAGGATTGTGATAGGATCTCCCACTCATTATCCCTCTCTCCCTCTTGATACATCTGAATGCACTGGTGTTCTGCAGTATGCAAACTCAATTCATACAACAACCCATAATCTGAAGTTACATCTAACCTAAGCGTGTACAGTTTTATAGCTGATGGATAAATATATGTTGTGTGAAGCCTCTGTTGACTAGCTGGAAGTTTATGGCAGATGTGGACAGTTACAGTATGTGTGTGATGACACACAGCAGGTATGTTGAAATGTATAAGAGAGGAACTGGGTGGGGTAAATACTGGAAAGTCATTTGAGGCAACACAAATGCATGAATATGACATGAAACCTCAATTATAAACTGTGACTAAATAACAAAAAAGTGCTTTGAGGAAAAACATGCTTTTTAAGACAGATGTTAGCTGTCTGCATACAGGCGTGTGTGTGTGTGTGTGTGTGTGTGTGTGTGTGTGTGTGTGTGTGTGTGTGTGTCCATGCTGTTGCTGCAGAGACACTGATGTTTTCAACAATCACACAGCCTGTCTGGAACTAGAGAAACCCATAAGAGCTGCTTTGTGCTCCGAATAATACAGCACATGCTCTTTTTTGTCAGACCTCCATTTTTTCCTGCATGCAGTGTAATATCAACATTTGAGGATTGGTTTATTCCAGAATGACTCAGCAGTGGGAAAACTGTGACTGTTTAATGGATACGTATTTGAAGAGAATGAAGATATTCATCCTCTGTACGTTGTTATTCAAGCTTCTCCTTGCTTTGGTTACATGCATGCATGCATTTAGCGCATGTTTTTTTTGCATGTGAGTGTGCCTCACTGGCTAGCTAATGGCCGCCGCTCTGCACTGCACTCATATGGCAGTTAAAGCTGATAAAGTCGTGCTGACTTATCCCTCTCAGGTAAACACTGTTAGCTCCATCACGTTTGCCGTAGTTTGCACTGCAAGCATCGTTAGCACTATTAGCTAAAAGCTGCCCGGTCAGCAGTTGCCATGTTGAGAGCCATTAAGAGGCAATCAAAATACTCCAAATCTATATAGCACATTTACTATACAATACATCTACAATTATTGTGGTTTGTGTTCAAAGGCAGTTAAGTTGAATGACCAGTTTAAAAACAAAAAAAGAGTGGGATTTTCTTATACTAAAATACATTTCATAGCTAGAATCCTCATGCAGGGGGAACAATCGGTTGCTCGTTTGTGGGCCTAGGGTTTCTTTTTTCACAACTTACATTTTTGCTTTGACCTATTACATACATATCTATAGTAACATTACATAATATGTGCTTTTACAGGAACGTGAAGAAAGGCCAGTGTGAAACTGATTTCTCTTCCTAAAAGGGGCCTGACACACCCATAACTTCTGTGGATGCTAGATTTAGATTTCACCAGCTGTATTTTTCCATTTCAGGAAAATAAATGCTGTTCTGGAACACATTTTAATTGCGTGTGCCTTGTGCACTAATAAAGCATTGCATAATTGTACTAGTTGTTAAAGAGTAACATTTTTGTAGTTCAAAAGCTCACTACTTATGCAGGCAAAGATGAAAATGTGTCTTTTGCTTTAATAACACCATATTGTGTATATACACATTAAACATTAAACATAAATAGATAGTTAAGGCCTGTAATAGTAACATATTAAACAGTGTTGTCTATATATATATATATATATATATATATATATATATACACACACACACACATATACATTTTAAATTAAAGCAAAATTATCCAAATACTTCTTCCACCACCCCTGTGCTGCAGCAACAGCAGTGAAGTGTGTACAATTTAAGTGTCCAACACCATGTATGGGTTACAGAGGCTCTTGTTGTGTCTGCACTGTGGTCGGCCCAGTTCCACTCGGCGTAAACACAGAGAGCCAGTGAACCGCAGACATACATATGTACGTATACACACACACACACACACACACACATAGCACTTTGCTCCAAGTGATGGTCTGCTTTCATCCCATATAATCAGGACAGCTTGGTCACATCACACAGGTATCAAGCCAATGTAAACCAAGCTTTTGATAAGTTTGTGGAATACCAAAAAGATCATCACATACTGCATGTGACAAACACTGTCCACTATCATGACCAACTGACTGTACTTTCTATATATATATATATATATATATATATATAGGAAATATAGGAAAGTATATATCATATATATATATATATATATATACATACGAGACACTATGTAAAATCCTGCATATACTTCACCTTATTGATGTGATCTGTATTATTAAAAAGCCCCTTGCTCTGTGAGACCAAATAAAGGCTCCTTTTAACTAGTACATTCTTAAGTAAACACTTCTAGTTAAATAGCCCAAGTGTGTCTGAATTTAGATAAGGGTTGTGCTCCAGACCTGTGGTCACGAGGTTCAGCCTTGTGACTCCACTTATCACTCACACCAACTGTTGCCTGTGAGCGAGATAGGGAAAGCCGTCTGCTCACAGAGCTCAACTTGGCAGCTACAGGTGTAGAAATAGGGAGTATATTTAAAAAACATTTACAAATTTCACTATTATTTTTATATCTTTTTTTGGAGGGTGTTCCCTTTTGTATTACCTTCAGAGTAAGAGCTCGTCATTCTCACTAAAATAATCAGAAGAGAACAGAGTTGGCTGGAGGATCATTTATTGACAGAAATGCTTCTATCCTCTGAACAAATCCATCAACTCTCTTCGGAGTGTAGGCTGTAACAAAGCAATAAATATTGTTGATATAAAAACATGCCAGCATTTGATGCCATCAATAAAACATTTACAAAAATCGTAGCAGTCAGCTAAATGAGCTGCCAGGTAGAAACTTAAGGCAAGGCGGTGTTCTGCTTGCAGGCTGAGTATATGCTCCGTTTAGCTGATCGTATGACCTGCAATAGAGAAAGAAAAAAAATAATTAAATTTTAAAAATAAAAAAAAGTCAGAATCTCACATTTGGACACAAAGACTATGTTACAGGAAAGTCTGATGATGCCTTTACCTTTGTTTGTTAAAGAGACTCTTGGATGTTATTCAGGATGTCACCATAGACAAAGTTGAACAGTTGTTCCTTTGACTTGGTTCCATCTAGCTGCACTGTAATAGCAAAACACATTTAAAAAAAAAATAAAAAAAATAAGGGAATTTTGTCTGTAAATATGACAAAGGGATTATTCCAAAATGCACACTTACAGACGTCAACATCTGATGTCTCCATGGTGTTCTTGTGCTTCAGATACATGGGCCAGACGTGGCCATCAAAAAGGCCGGGGGGGTCTGGCACCGCGTAGTTCCTTGAGCTGCAGAGAGACACAACACCAATTACAGAAAAGGTAATAAACAGCAGAGCAGACTATAAACACAAGTTAAGAACAGCGTCTGAACACCAAGGCACTTACCACCTCCTCTTTTTGCATTCTTCGTACGGGATGGAAATAAAGTAACGTTGGTTCAGCACGTCGATCAAAGGTCTGCGAGGGGGGGGACACGACGACAAATGAATGTCAAAACTTACTGGTCCCATTTCTTTTACAGTGAGAAACATTAAACAGCAACGTAAAGAGCACATGTTCTTACCCGTAGTTGTAAAGCAGAAAGCCCTCGACAATAAGGATGTGAGTCTCCTCCTCATCCTTATCATCGACAGACTTTGGGACAATCTCAGTATCCAGGGTGTTATTGATGCCATGAGACTTCTCAAACTTCACGGGGTTGTCCAACCATGCATAGATGGTACTCATCATGGCGTCCATGTCCAGGGCAGTAAGGACTGAAAAGCAAAAAGGCGGGAGCGAGGATGGAGGTGAAGGTAGAAACATATAGAAAATTGGAAGAAGAAAAAAAAAAAAAGATTGTAAGAAACACAAGATCAGTGTTCAACTTTTTCTTTATTGCATGCAGATTAGAAATGGAACAACACTTTACAAAAACACACATACAAGACAAACACACACACACTCACAAATCCCTTCATTAAAAACCCGACTTACCATCGTACTGCTTAAAGCCATCTTCACCAACTTCAATCTGATCTTGGGGCTGAAACATACATTGATAAGATGTACCAAGGTACATTCCACTAGAGCTACACTCTGCTATAGGGAAGGCTCTGACAGTGTTTTTTTTTTTAACTCACTATGTCAAACTGTATACAGTAAAACAAGCAAGTGTTAACACCCCCACTGACTTGTTACTCAGAGCACTCCCCTTTGGTTAACTATATCCCACAATTCAAGGAGATGTGTGCATGTGGGCTCACCTTGAAGAAGTCATCCTGATGAACAACACAACAGTTGGGCAGGTTCTTGATCAGCCTGTTGGTGAGGGTGGTTTTCCCTCCATTGGTCACGCTAAATGGAACAAAGTAATAAAACTGCAATGAATGGTGGATCACAAATCTGATAAACCTGACAGATTAATAATTAACATTAGAGCAGCACATTAGATATTACATGTGGCAAATCCATTTTGATAGTGCACTTATAGCCTACACTAACATGGCATGTATTTTATGCAAATATATGTAATTACACATTACATTTCTACAGATTTCTATTACCATAAACATTAATTTAAAACAGTTTTCAGCACGTTACCACAAAAATGCACACTTTAAATAGATTGAATAAAGGTATCCATATCTAACCTCACATGCAAGAAATAAAGGGTGTGTTAACTGAACAAATGGCGGATTTCCTCTTCTCTAAACACATGTGTGCAGGCTTCAGCTTCATGCATTGACAGACACTGCTGGGAAGGATTAACCTTAATGTTTAATGCTTTTTTTATGCAAAATGCATAATAAAAATACATATTTGGTGAAAAGTAAAGCTCAACAAAAAGGGAAGTGACAATGTGGCGGATGTCATGACCGCCCTCTCCACGTGGGAAGGGCTCCTGAGGCCTGGCAGCTGTGGGTTAGCCTGTTAGCCTGTTAGCTTAGCATAAGCCATTCATCCGTGTGGACTCACCCTCCGATGCCGATGATGTACTTCATGCTCTCGGATGGTCAAAGCTGGTTGCAACAAAAAAAAAAATCTGGTTCAGTGATCAGGACGGGAAGAAAGCTTAAAAAGAGAAGGTTACAGGAAACGTCAACTACTTGATTCATCCATGGCACTTAAGTTAAGTGAGTAAGGCGAGAGCAGAGAGGTGTCACTCGGACGCGGTCTTCACCGAGAGAGGGCCGGCTGCTGGTTGTAGCTTCTACACATACTGAGGAGAGAGCGCTCTGATTGGCTATTTAAACACCTCCGAACCCCAGACAGCCAATCAGGAGCGAGGGTCACCGCAAGGCCACGCCCCTTTCCCTCCCAACGCCCACTCCACACCTTCTAACCTTAACCCCATGATGTAATGGTTTTTGTAGGTTTTTGTGGGTTTTAAATGACAAATACAAGTAGAAGTACATGTAAACAGTGTTGGAGGAAGTACTCAGATATACTGCAGGAGGGAAAATGTGCAGAAATACTGTTAACACTGAAGATTGCATAGGTTTTTGTGGTTTAAAATGACAAATACAAGTAGAAGTACATGTAAACAGTGTTGGAGGAAGTACTCAGATATACTGCAGGAGGGAAAGTGGTAATATTACAGTGCAGAAACACTGAAGATTGCATTGTTGCATTGAATTTAGTTTATGAACTTACACTTGTATTTTATTGAATATTTATTAAATAACAATTTTTAAAGGATTTTTGAATGGATGCTAATTTTAAATATCCATCTTCCGTAAGGATCTTACGTACCACCTGGAGTGCCTTCACGTACCCCCATTCGAGAACCACTGCTTTAAATGACAAATACAAGTAGAAGTACATGTAAACAGTGTTGGGGGAAGTACTCAGATATACTGCAGGAGGGAAAATGTTAATATTACAGTGCAGAAATACTGTTAACACTGAAGATTGCATAGGTTTTTGTGGTTTAAAATGACAAATACAAGTAGAAGTACATGTAAACAGTGTTGGAGGAAGTACTCAGATATACTGCAGGAGGGAAAATGTTGACAAATATGTAAACAGTGTTTACAGTGCAGAAATACTGTTAACACTGAAGATTGCATAGGTTTTTGTGGTTTAAAATGACAAATACAAGTAGAAGTACATGTAAACAGTGTTGGAGGAAGTACTCAGATATACTGCAGGAGGGAAAATTTGAAGATTGCATTGCTATTGAATTTAGTTTATGAACTTACACTTGTATTTTATTGAATATTTATTAAATAACTATTTTTAAAGGATTTTTGAATGGATGCTAATTTTAAATATATATTTTTTTAAATCTCACGTACCTCCTGGAGTGCCTTCACGTACCCCCATTTGAGAACCACTGCTTTAAATGACAAATTAGAAGTACATGTAAACAGTGTTGGAGGAATACTCAGACAAATACAGAAAAGTTAGAAGATTACATGTAAACACTTATATTTTAGAATATTTATTAAATAACTATTTTTGATTTTTGAATGGATGCTAATTTTAAATATATAGAAGTACTCAGATATACTGCAGGAGAAGGAAAATGTGTTGGAGGAAGTACTCAGATATACTGCAGGAGGGAAAATGTTAATATCACAGTGCAGAAATACTGTTAACACCGAAGATTGCATTGTTGCATTGAATTTAGTTTATGAACTTACACTTGTATTTTATTGAATATTTATTAAATAACTATTTTTAAAGGATTTTTGAATGGATGCTAATTTTAAATATATATTTTTTTAAATCTCACGTACCTCCTGGAGTGCCTTCACGTACCCCCATTTCAGAACCACTGCTTTAAATGACAAATACAAGTAGAAGTACATGTAAACAGTGTTGGAGGAAGTACTCAGATATCCTACTGCAGTACAAATATTAATATCACATTGCAGAAATACTGTTAAAAGTAAAAGGCATGCATTCAAAGTCATACTTAATTAATAAAAGCTCAAAAATATTAGCGTAACAATATACCTTAAACTGCAAAAAGTGAAATGCAAAATCGCTTGTTTGAGACATATATACAGTACCAGTCAAAAGTCTGGACACACCTTCTCATTAAACAACTTTGAAGAATCTAAAATCTAAAACATATTCTAGTTTGTTGAGCATTTGTTTGTTTACCACATCATTCCATATGTGTTCCTTCATAGTTTGGATATCTTCAATATTAAACTACAAGGTAGAAAAAAAATAAAAAAAAAATAAAGAAAAACCATTGAATGAGAAGGTGTGTCCAAACTTTTGACTGGTACTGTATATTATATTATTGTATTTTATTTACTGATGCATTAATGTGGTCATCACTTTAGTGTTGCAGTCAGGTTGCACAACCAGCTCTGCTCCCAGTAGACCACACGACACTAATACACTGTGCAATACAATAGTTATAATAGTTTCTGTCTGTATATATAATATTTCAGTTACTGTGGATTCTTTACTGTTCTTTACTGTTTTTTTACTGTTTTCTATTGCTCATTTGCTTTTTTATAATACTTATTTTGATCTTGTTTTGTTTTACTATGTCTCTTGTTTGCACTATCCTCTATGCTGCTGTACTCCTGTAAATTTCCCCGCTGCGGGGCTTATAAAGGATTATTTTATCTTAAATGTGGAGTTGTTTTTAATAACTCTATGTACTGCGGGGTATTTATAATAATACAAAAAAATTTGTATCAATAATATAAATCTGCAAAGTAACTAAAGCTGTCAAATAAATGTGGTGAAGTAAAAAGTACAATATTTGTTATAAAATGTAGTCTAGTAGAAAGGGGAAAAACCAAAGTAAAGGGTGAGTCAAAAATGTACTTACAGTAACTTCTGTTACAAATACACTCTGCAGCAAATTGTCTTTAACTTTAACTTTGGGTCCTTTATTTTTTCTTTATAGTATTTTCACTTCTGCTTAAGTTTTACTCCTCACTGAATATTTGAAAATGAATTGTTACTAAAGACTAGATTGGAAAAGACTAGAATAGACGACAAAACCTTTATTCTCCCAAGATAGAATATTTTCCGTAGTTAAACCTGGACATAAAATAAAATCACCTTAAAGAAGAAAATCACTGTGAGCAGAGTATTAGCAGGTTATTGTTGGTAACATTTAACTTATGTAACCGTCTGGGCCGACACATGTTTATTATAGGGCAGCTTTACATTGTGGGCATGATGCCGATGACCTGTCAGTGTTTTCCCCCTTATTAATTTTTCATGTCAGCCATAGCTGCATTCAGCAATGTTATCAGCTGTACTCACTTAACAACAACACACTCACAATAAGGCTGCCAGTGTTTCCATAAAAAATACCTCATATTTGTGTCCGAATCCGAGACACAGACAACAAAATAAAAGGATAACAGCTATTGACACACTTGCATTGCTGTGGTGTTTATTTCACCAGCCTGCAGCTGACCTCTCTCTGTTTTGTTTAGGAACCTCCCGACCAACTTCGTGACAGTTTCCTGAGGTCGCACCAAAAATATTACTTATGTTGGGGTTTACACCCTCGAGAACCTCAGCTATGAGGAGGAAGACGCCAAGACAAGTGGAATTCACTTCAGTTTGTCAGATTTTCTATTCATAGTTTGATTCAGCTTCATTCTGCCAATTTGGAGGAGATTTATTGGATTTCTTTATGTTTACAACAATTTATGGCGCAAAAACTTTTATAATCATGGAATGAAACTGGTTTAATGTTTAAAGGTGGTCAATCTGAGATGAATAAACTTTAAATACATTTATAAATAGGTTGATTTCAACTAGGTTCACAAGCCAGATTAACAACATTCAGAAAAACATATTTTCCAGCCTTCTCATTTGACTTCTTCGTGATACAATGACAGTACTATCACCTTTAAACTGTGACTGAGAGATTATGGTTCTGAAAGCGCAACCCATTAGGCTTAAGTCATGTTTTTCACGCAATTGGTGAAGAAAGCTCTTTTTTGTGAAGCCTCATTTTGGTTCACTCCTGTGATCTGATGATCTATTTTACACGCTTCTGTTGTCTGATTTACACTTACAACTCTGTCATCCTCAGATCCTTTTACAATATTTAAAATACTCGGAAACCTGGGATCTGATCAGATTAGATGTGTCCTTAAAGTTTGAACAAAGCAGTTTTAATTTGCACATTTGCAAAGTGTCTGATGACGTCAAAAGCTAATTGAATATCAAATGGCTTTTCTAATGTTATTAAGGTTAATCAGCAGCTGTATAATTGGTGAGAGATAACCTACAATCCACACTTTTATCAAGTACAATTTTGATATATTACATGCAGTAACCAGCGGCGGAAGAAATATTCAGATCCTTTACTGTAGAAATACCACAATG
Organism: Anoplopoma fimbria; assembly: GCF_027596085.1. NCBI lineage: Eukaryota > Metazoa > Chordata > Actinopteri > Perciformes > Anoplopomatidae > Anoplopoma > Anoplopoma fimbria. The sequence continues at coordinate 8,776,758 of NC_072450.1, read as the reverse complement.
TAAAAATATAAAGACTCAACGAATGTCTTGCAACTTGGATAGAAGCAACAACATCAAAATGTACTTAACTGAAAAGAATCAGTGTTATATTAAAATGTAATGATACATTGTAGTTACATGAGATAGAGTACATTTTAATTACTTTATAGAATGCTGTAGATTTTCAATATATAATAATGTATCATATTCTATCACCAAGTCAATCTGCAAACAACTATAGCATCAGATATTGCGTTAATACTCTCTGAAATATGGTGTAGTATCAAAGTATAAGTACAAAATTACATAAAATGGCAAGTACAAGTATAAAGTAACACATATAGAAGAACATACAAACATGGTACATTCTACCACTGGCCTCAACATGCCAGAAGTAAATTAATAATTAAACTCTGAGTGTAAAAATCCACACAATGCTATTGAAGTACTAAAAAGTACAATATTTACAGATTGAGCTAAAAGTACTTCATATGTTCTAAGACAAACCAAACCTAAATATTGTATTTTGCAGTCATATATTTGATCACATGCTTTTATTTTGTTCTGGTTTTGCTAAATTTGAACACATCTTAACCTAACTGTAAAATGACGTGGTCTGCTGTTTTCTTTTCCATCATACATTTTTTTCCCCAAGCGTTCATTCGTGTGTAGACTCACACAATTATTGTGTTGCGCACTGTCTGAATGCTCACTGCATGAATCTGCTTTCTTTTGATGTGTTTCCGTTGTTGTGGCTTCATTGTAGAGACTTGTTTCAGTCTAGTGCGTAATAGCTCAGTGTTACTCCTCAGCATATAATGCAGATGTTAAGTCTGTCTGTATGGTCACTTTGTGTCATGTCTATAAATAGTGAAAATTTACTCTATGACTGGTTTTATTTCGCCAAAGTGTTTCCTGACAGGAAGGCCTGAGATGCTGAATCAGCTGGACAGCAAATATTGCACCGTCCCACATACGAATGTCTCATAAACCTGAGAGATCCTGAGAGGTCTGTGAAGTGACTTCTGACTGAACACTGTGTCCTCCTCTCCCCTGTGTTCAGCCGACACAGTTCACCTCAGATCCTCAGCAGTCACATTTGTGTCATCCTGAATTCTTCACATTTAATCTGATTGTATTCCATAAATGCCAGATTTTCTGCATGATTGCAGCTTCTTTCCAGTGAATTCTTGGAAATATGAAATGTACCGTCCAATCTGGCCATGTGATAGAGCTGGTGGATCACGTAAAAATCAAGGCAATGCGTCAGTGCTGTTTAAGGTATAAAACCTCAAATATCTCTAAAGGTTGTGAATATTTGATACGACTGAGAGAGTTAATCCACTATAGTTAGTTTCGGCACATTTGGTTCCGCTCTGATTGTTGACTCAAATCTCCCAAACAGCTGGCTGCCCTCTGCTGGCTGTGATCAGACCTCAGTTTGAGAAGTTTTGATCCTGCTTGGTCTCTCTCTCTCTCTCTGTTTAGACCAAAAAACAGGTAGAAAACACTCACGTACACATTCATTGTTTTCTTGCTTGAATAATAATAACAAACTTGAAGGAAATGTTCTATGTTTCTCCTTTGTACATCAAAGTCATAGTGGCTTTCATTCTCTTGTGCTTCATCCATGTTCAAGATGTACTACCCTGAGCCTTCCACTTAGCACTTATTGCATTCGTATTAGTTTGTTGCACTTATTGTATTCGTATACAAAGACGAGTTTGTTTCTGCACTGTACTTTTGCTCTGGTTTATGTTCTTAGATGCTTGTTTAAGAAGGGAGATGCACTTATGACTTCTGGTGACTAGTAGTTCTCTTGAATACCTATGTTGAATACACTTATTGTAAGTCGCTTTGGATAAAAGTGTCTGCTAAATGACTGTAATGTAATGTAATGTAATGTCTCTTTTTTGTCACATTTCAAGGCAGAACCCAACTGCAGACTTTGGACAAGCAGGTAAGATGAAAACAAATCTTTATTTGTGAGAAGCAGGGATAGTGAGTTGGTGGCTTGGTGGAGATTTTTGGCAGAGGGCGTCCTGATGTAGTTAGCTGGCTGCAGTGCTATGCAGTTTAGGATGCAGGTAATCATGGAGCCATAGATAACAGGTGTAAGGCAAACAAACTATCAACTAGACAGGCAAGATAGTGTTTAGTGTTAAGCGCTGTAGTGACACAAATAGACAAAGCTGGAATGGCACGATGATGCAGCAGGAACCGGCTGTTGGTGCAAGTTCTTGTAGGGAGGAGGGGATTGCCTGATGACAGCCAGGTGTGCATAGAGAGAGGGAGAGAAAAGCTGAAGGTAGAACGACCAGGCAGACAAAACCAAAACACACCAAGCACACGTCACTCATTCTAAAATTGACAAAAAATTACAAAAACACACTCATAGCAAGCAGGCAGAGACTGTGGCACTTTATTATACTGTTATACAGAAAAGTTTCAGTGGTGAAGTAGAAAAGGAAGACATGCCGACAAAGGAGAAACTCTTTAAGGAGGTAAAGAAAGTTGGTTTATTATCTGATAAATTAAAGTACAGATGCCCATTATATGTGGTTTAGCTATTGATTAAATGAACTTCGAAGCCCTTTGCCTCTTTGAGACACACCCAGTAGGCCAAGATGTGTCACACACATTAACAAAGACACATTACACATTAACCCAAGTAGAAAATAACAATGAAATGGGTAAAAAGAGGAAACAAACCGGAAATGTTGCCTCTGTTTTCCACTTAGGAGACAGATTTTGTTCCTACTCATGTAGGTCTGAGGGGAAATGAGGAGGTTGACTTTTAAAAAGGAAGTAAATTCAACATTTAGGAATATTTTCTAACATTATTGTCATCTTAAATGCCATAATACTTGGTCACGCTAACTTAAACTGTACACTTGGTACAAGAGCGGCAAAGCATCATACAGGTCTATGTGAACAAAACATGCAAGAGAAAAAATTCAGGGAAGGCTGTATTTTGTTTGTCTTCTCTTATAAATACAAAAGGAACCTAGCAAGTTGTACATGCCGCATCATTTTTATTTTATTTCATTTGACTGGAGGTCATTCATCATTATATACAGTTGAAGTATTGACAATGTTAACGGCTTTAAAGTGAGTGAATGACAACAAAAAAGGCCTGATTGCATCTGGTAATTTGTCTGCACTTTCAATCTGTCGTAGAAAGGATAATTTAAACAATATTTTGTGTTAAAATACTTAATTCATTGTACAGTATTTGTTTCCTGTGAGCTCCTACCCAGTTACTGAATCACAGTTAGTTGAAAAAAAAAGTTCAATTTGGTCAAAACCCTTATGAAATGTCTTATGCAAAAGGTTTGGCAAGAATGAAACAGGATTAATTATGTTAATCTCCCTTCCTGTCCAGTAGGTGGCGGTAATGCACCTCTACCGCCAAAGAAGAAGAAGAAGAAGAAGAAAAAACAAATGAACTGAGTTTAACTAATCTGTGGAAAAGATGAACAGAGATCAACACATAAAAGAAAGCATGATTATTTATACTTATATATTTATAATCATAAAAATGTATTCACATTTGACCACAATGCTATTTTCCCTTTTCAGCAAGATTGAAGTATATCATGACCATGTTTAATATGTGTTAGTGTTAACTTCACTTTTACTTGTTATTAGTAACTGTTAATGTAAAGCATTTTTCCACTTGTGTAACATCACAGCTGGCTGTTGTTTATTCATAATTACTGTCTTATCTCTTTCAGCCCCACATATCTATCCAGAAGGGATTATTCACTCCTCCTCTGCAAAAATGCAGAAATTGCTGCTATCCTGCCAAATATCACTGTCCATTTTGTTTGCCTACTTTTTTCAAACCCTGCAAAATACTCCAGAGCGAGGCTTCACGTGGACAATCATCAAGAGAGAGCCATTAATGTTGGAGGTGAAGTTTTATGACATTTTACATTTTGTGATAGCTTGACAGTGTCAGCGAAATGATTCATCACTATTTGATTCATAATACAATGTGTTGTATTATATAAAACATTCCTTTTGACACTGTAAGAGAGATGTGCTGTATGGTTTATGACAAATTAGAAAACATTTATGCAGGAAAGACGGCCCAACCTACTTCAGACAGATGCATTGTGGGATATTACTAATACTTGGGCCTGTGTTTCTCAAATGCACAAAACAAATCAAGCTGCTGTTAAAGTCTGAAACATTTTATGTCTGTTTTTCATGCAAATAAAGCTCCCACATGTCTTTTGTATTCGGTCATACCATTTCTGTGGAGAAAGACAGAGACAGTAATCTTCTATACAAGGATTGTAATGGTTAGGAAGAGCATTCGTTGTACACAAGTTATACTTCCAATGATGTGAAAATTGAGTGATGTGACTCAGAGGGACCACAGTTTCTTCTTGGCCTGGCGATGGGATACCAAACGCAGAAAAGAGTAAATCATGAAATTAATAATTTTGTTCTTTCAACGACCTGAATGCCCCAAAACTACGACTGCGGAGGCCGATAGCAACCATCACGTCTGTTTCTTTTGCAAAACCTGCTGTATTTGTAACTTCAGATGTTGTGACAGGAGAGTGTCAGTAGAGGTCAGCATGACACCATGTTAGTGAGCTCTGTCTGTTTTCTATGAAATTGTAATTTTGCCACTTCCAAAACTATAAGCATTTAATATTACGTTAGTTCAGATAATGTTTTATGCATTCTGGCACCATAAACTGCTTCTTTAGAAGGCTGATTTAAAAGATTGAAATGTTGCCTTTTTGCAGTAGAGTTTTCAACTTTGCAGGTAGTCTGGGACAATTTACAATTAAGGCCATAATTGCAGTTTATATTTAAAAGTCTAGTGTAAATATGTATGATGTGCTTTTCTTAATTTTTTCAATTTCCTCGGCAAAAAACAAAGATTTACCTAAAAACGTTGAATCTCAATCTAAACACCGCGTGATTTATCCTACCAAACCATTCAGTTTTATTTTAGGAGACAGTTCAGACTACTAAATCTGCTTCAGAGTGAATTATAAATATGATTTTAACAAATGTGATAACATTTCATACTGCAAGGCAGTTTAGGTGCATTGGTTGAATTACTATCTTAAAGCACAGATGAGTTGTTCCAGAATCACTATTTTTCTTATTACAGTAGGGATACCCATCAGAAATAAGCTAATGTTTGTGGAGGAATATCTTGGGAGAATACTCCTAAACTCTCTAACTCTCTATAAGCAGATGTTTGTTGCAGAGCCTCTCCACATCACTCCAGCTGGTAGCTGTGTTTTTTTTTCTCCTGGTGGCTCTGTGATCTTTTATAGGAAACTGTGTTGTGTTGTGCAGAACATACAACAAATACACATCTACATTCATAGTGAGGACAGATGTGTAAGAGAAGCTCAGTCCTCCAGCGTATTCATTTCATAGAGATGAAAACTGTTGCCAGGGGCCAAACATACCAGGACTGTAAGTGTAGCATTGAGATGAGTGCCTAACAGGGTGTAATTACTCTTGTTAACAGCAGGCCAAAGCGTGGAGAAGAATCACATCATACTGCGGTTGGGACAAAGTGTGACTAAAGCAGAATCCAGCATGATCGTATTGGAAATGTGTGAGTTTAATTATGTTCTGAGAGCTTCTAATTAAATACAAAGTCATGCTGTACCTTCCTCTGCTTTTATCGTTTGGCAGCGATATGTTACAATTATATCAACTTCTGAACAATGCAGAGATGCTTCCTAAATGGACGGTTCTTCTCCTTCATGCTGCTCCCTTTGTGTCCTCTGCATGTATGTGGCCTCAATGACCAGTCTGCTCATGCAGAACATTTGGTCAGACATGGACATTGTCTGACCAAATGGGACTCTTATATAACTGGTGACATTCATTATATCAGCTCATACTACTACACGACAAAGACATGTTTTGTGTCGCTTGAAACAGAATAAAAAGATTCATTTTTTTCAAATATTTAATAAACAATTCAAGAACAACAATGAATAATAATAATAAAAAAAGAATGTTAAACAATGCCTATTTTCTACACATCTTTCTACATATTTCACATTTGATGTAAAAAGGTTTTAATTTCGATGTAACAATTTGTTAGATGAAGTGGAAAAATCTGCTGAAATGTGTAAAAAAAAAAATTGATTGACAGATCAGTGGCCTGCAGGTCAAATTTTCTTCTCTTGGACATAATCTCTCACAGGATTGTTGGAAATGCAAGAATATTGTGCAGTCCCTGCGTCCTTTTTGCTCGAGTAAGTAAACAGCAGCGAGGATGTTTGTCATCTGTCCTTCGCAGACTGTTAAACAAAAATGTGGGGTTTCTAACTGGTTAAAACTTGCAATTTAACTTTGAGTAAAACTGCAGAAGGTGAATAGCACTACTATCCCGTCTACAGACCTGAAATCATTAGCAAATAACATGAAGCGCAAATTTAGTTTTTATCCAAAGCTATTCAAATTCTAATTATTGATACTTCATACAGGACTCTCTGTGAGAAATGTCAAAACAATGTTATTAAACACAAACATTAAAGTTAGAAAGTGCTACAAGTGTCACAGTCCCAGCAGCCAACAGGACCTTTATTCCTCTGCTGTGGTTTGAGGCGACGGAGCGACCGGATGAGGATGGAGCAGTGTTAAGATGAGCGAGTGGTGGGTTTCTAATCATCGCAGCCCAGCAGCTCCATGCGCAGAGTGATGCGCTCGTGCCACTCCCAGGGGACGACGCGGACGTAGCGGGCGTAGAACGGAGGCTCGAATAGATTCTTCTTGTGGGTGTTGTTGTCAATGTTGCCCTGGAAAAGCTGCAAAATAAATGTCATGGTTTAAGGAAAATATTTAACTATTGAGCAGAAGTTATTGTATGAAGCATGCAATTTTAACAATCATTCTATCTGTTTATATCATATTTTAGTTATTGGTTGTTGTTTTTTACGTTAGAAAACGTAAAAAACAACAACCAATTACTTATTTATAATACTTGTTTTGATCTTGTTTTCTACTTATGTCTCTTATTTGTTTGTTTGCACCGTCCACTCTGCTGCTGTAATCCTGAAAATGTCCCAGCTGTGGGACTAATAAAGGATTATCTTATCTTGTGTTCTCTCCAAGTTTGTTCAGTTTGCAAAGAGCGACAATTTGGTTGTAAGAAGAAACAGGTGATGATGAAGAAAGGGAGCATACTGCAATGTACATGTTTGGTAAATACATCCACTGAAAGTCTTATTAACCATTTCTTATCAGGGTCTGTTAATCAAACTGAGCTGTGCTGCCTTCTGACAACCTTACGACCCCGATCCTTACAGCTCCACCCAGACGTTCTGAGCTTCTCAGACGAAGCCCCCGGAGGCAGCATCATTATGTCATGAGCCAACTGCAGCTCTGCGCTCAGTAAAAACATCAAAGCTACAGTTTTATTGGATCATCTGGGTCCAGCTATTGTAGCTAAACATGTCCTAGTTCTCTCAGAGAACAGAGACATGGCTCCACTTCTCCAGCAAGAGACATAAAATATATCTCATCATCATCACGAAGGAAAAGAGATAACAGAAGGGGAAGAGGACACGTTTGACTTCTTTTTGCAGTTCTTTTTATGCAAAAACACATCAGAAATGAGGCTCTGCATTGAAGTGAGACTCATTTCTGAAGACGTACATACTGTATAAAAGATTCACATATTTCTGACCTTATCATTGCCGTTGTTCTCCTCCTTCACCATACTCCACGACTCTCCATCGTTACTGTAAGCAACTTTAAACAGTGACACAAACTGCACCACCCCAAAGTCCTTGGCCCCCTGAGTGATGATGCCTGTGAGGCGCTTTGTCTTCTCTAGATCGACCTGGTGAAGGAGCAAAGGAAACAGTTATTCTCTGCAACACCTGCTGGCTTTTTGGGGACACTTTTACCAGTAGTGACATTTTCTCCCCCTGCCTCACCTGGATCCACTCTGAGCGGTTGTTGTGTGCAGGAGACCAGGCGTTTGTCTTTCCCTGCTTATCCAGTCGGGCGAACTGAGGATGCCACGTGAAGGTATCGATGCCCCACGTGCGGAAAGTGCTGGAGGCCGAAAGCTGGCCGTCCGAGACGAGGCGAGACTTCATTCCGAGAGGCTCTGAGCAACCTGCCGTGTTTGAATAAACTGTGAATCAAAAGCAGACGGAAAGAGGGAGGGTGGGGAAACCCAAAGCGACAGAAAGAGAAAGAGGAAAAAAAAGAATACACCCAAAGAAAATTAAATTTCACTTTCATCCATCTGAAGAAATATTCAGAAGAATGTGATTGATTCAAAGCATTTTTAAACCCAAGACTGACCAAGAGGAAGGAGCAGAAAGAGGCGCACAGAGCAGAAGAATACATGCACTAATGTGTGTAAAGTGTGTGTAAACATCCACCATGTTTCTGTGTAAATGTTCTAAGTGTTATGTTCAAAGAAGGACAAAAAGATGGAGCTGGTTTTTTTCTCGCTCTGTGTTTGTGCTTTGAATGGCTGCTTTAATTGTTGCACAGTGAGGTCTACACACAAAATACTGTTTATACTATTCATTTTTTATCTAACATGACTGGATGGAAGCCACGTGATGTAATTAAAATAAATGATTCCACTGTCAGTTTGTTTTTCAGCGTAACCCGTGTAAGAACAAATTAACACAGTAAAACAATAGACAGGGAAAGTTAAACGAAAGAGACTTCATAATATGGGAATATTCTATATATTTTTGAACAAAAATGTTTAAAATGGATAGTCACAGAGGCTTTAACTTTTCTGTTCCTTTTCAATAAAATCTAATTTGTCATAATAATAATAATAATAATAATAATAATAATAATAAGATAATTAATCATGAACAAGTTTCTGTACTTGCTCTTGTGTTTTCTGTATATTTACCATTGAGTTCACAGCCCACCAGCTCCATCCGCAGCGTGCAGGCCCTGCGGCAAACCACAGGGATGATGCGGATGTACTGGGCCACGATAGGAGGGTCAAAAATGTTGGTCTTTGTGCCGTCGTTATCCGTGTTGCCAATGAAAACCTGCAGCACAAGGACACAGGAAATTAGGCGAGTATCTAAAGAAAGAGAAGCTTACTGATGGTAAACATTTAAAGTAACTTCGTGTTTATTACAGTGGAGGTCCTCTAACCTTGTCCCTCCGTTGGCCATCCGCTCTGTAAGTGATATAAGCGGTGCCATCGAAGCTGCTCGCCACCTTGAACGCCTTGATGTACTCAGACGTGCCCATGCGACTGGCACCCTGGGTGATGATGCCCGTCAGACGCATCTTCTTCTGCATATTAATCTGTTGTCAAGACATGAACAACAAGTGTTAGTCAGCTTCCCCGAGCTCTCAGTCGTCAGCCTCATGATTATAAAGCGATTGATTCTCCCCACCTCGATCCAGGGGTTCCTGTCGTGGGCGGCGGACGTCCAGGCATTGACGATGCCCTGGTTGTTGAGTCGAGCCAGCTCCGGGCCCCAGCGCTGAAGACCAAGAATCCCGTAGTGCAAAGAGGAAGCTGAAATCTGGGACCCCACGATCACTCCTCCCTCCATCCCCAGCAGAGAAATGCAACCTGGGACGAAGCCATTCAAATATTATCAAGCAAGAGTCACTACACTTTATCCTGTTTATATATAAAATGGCAAGAGTAGTTGGTGAACGTACTAAGCTGGCACTGCTTTCCAACATACGGGGAGGGGCATTGGCACGTGTAGTCGCCCTCGAGATCTCGACATATCCCTCCATTCTTACAGGGCTGGTTGGCACAGTCGTTCACATCTGAAAAAAAAAGACAGCAACTCATTGCATTTCTTCCAACTCCTCAAACTATCACTAATCACAAAAAAAAGATGATTGAGTGATGAGATGTGGTGCAGGTCAGCACAACAAACGGCCCTTAGACAGAGATTGGAGGGAGGTTGAGGGCAACACTTGCCTCACTGTGTCTCCAACATAAGTAGTTCCTCTCTAAATTGTTCACGATGACAGAAATGCCCCTGAGGGCAACACTAAGGAGGCGGGACACTCTTGGCAACCAGCTTAAAAAGGCACAGCCAGTGAAAGGTGAAAGGTCACGGCTGATAATTGTGATCTGTGCCATGACTCTAGGAATGTGACATACATACACATAAGATTTAAGGAGGTTACATCCATGTTGGGCCACCATTAATAAGCCCACAAACTGTTTATGTATTGTGTCAACTGTATTAATATAGTAGCAGATCTGATATCCTGACAAGCATCTCTTTAGAATATATTTTGTATTTCAGATGATAAAATTATAATAATGTCATATGCATGGTTTCCCAGCTTTGTCTCAAGCTAATTAAGATCTTGCTTTGTAGATAAACGCCTTGTTTTCCTCCACGGTAGTCATAGCAACAAAGCAAGTCTGTGGTCACTCCCTTTATCCCTTTTGAACAATGCACACGTATTGCTTTACAACCTCCACTAGATGGCATGCTAGCACAGAGTGTCTACATAGTTTATATAGCTCAGTATGATGATCGTGATAAAATGACCTAAATATTTCCACAGGGGGATGCTAAACCAATTTGTAAGATAAATGACAGTTCAACCACTAATCAGACATAAGACCAAGCAATATTATACATTTTTTCTATGCACATTTTGATTCTTGAGTCCACCGGGTAACTGCAGGTAAATAGCTGATAAGAAACGCAGCAATGCTGTTTTGCTGGAGGTACTGTATTAAGATCTGTAGGTCATTACAGTCTTTGCATATATACATTATGATCTGGTATAAACAGTAGCTCCTTCAGATTTATAGGTTTTCAGTGGATCTTAATGGATGTTTATGGTGTTTCCCTAAACCTAACCTATGCATTGAGACAGTCTTCACTGCAGCTACATCAGGTCTGAGAACAGCTCCACTTCTTGTGGCTTGCCAAACACTTACTGTTAAACACAACTAGGGAATCACAGCCAACTGAGTCTATCAATATATGTGTGTTGAATATCTGAGTATTTAACTGTGTTTTTAGCTGGTGGACCTTTTTGTTTACATTCTGGTGCATCTGTATCATGTAAAGACCTGCTATTTTGGCTACTGGATTACTCTTGATACAGAAGAAAATGTTTGAATATGCTGATTATGAGCCAAGATCTGTTAAACATTTTGTACAGCCTTCAAAACAAGATCCCACTGAAAACTGTTATTTTAAATGTATCTTGTCCAGCCTTATTTCACCTCTCTTACTAACTCTAGCAGACTTCAGGACTAAAGCAGATGACAGGTTGACGTAATGCCACATGGGACAGTTTAATTCTTGTTCCCGTAAACACTAAGAGGATTGGTCACAACTTAAAAACAAATGCCTGTATGGCTGCGACAAGAGTGGCACAACACAGCCAATAACACTGAGAAACAGGTGATCCTACCAAGAGAAGGGCCGGGAAATAGCCTCACTGATTTGATCTAGGATTACTTTATCACATGTTTCGGCAACACTGTTGACGTGACATTAGTGCCAAGTATGCCATTTTCACCCCTAGTGTTTAATTAAAATGAAATGCAACTATTGCTATCTGACAAGGTCACTTTGCATCTGACATTTACTATTTAACTTCTATCACATCATTAAATTTAACTATGACTTCTTGTACATAATATATGGGACAAATAAAGCCTCATTCCAACACTCCAGCCTGTGACGTCTGACTGAATCAAAATTAGAAAATGTTTGGGAGTAGACGACCACACTGCATGAAGACTACAATTGGTGGTCAGACCGTACAAGCCTCTGCAGTAATAGCAAGAAGTTACTTTTATTCTATCTTTTCCATCCCTATGACTTTTTATTTCATTCACACAAAGCTTTTAATTGTTTCAATTCCAATATTATATAGTTCAGAAACATTTATTTTATACCTGAAAATGTTGATAATCACATTCATGCCTAGAGAAAATAATCCTCTATTCCTTCCTTTCTCATTCTTTCAAGTGAAACCTAAACTACAGCAATAATTCCAAGTCATTACATTAAGAGGATATGATAGGATTCACTTTGATCAAATTCTTCTTCATCTGTTTTGGTCAAGCTTTAGCACAAAACAGTTGCAGTGTTGAGCCCTTTGTGGAGGGCGTCTGCATGCTAAGAGACTTGGAGTGGTCTTTTACTAATTAGCCGAAACAGAATTACCGCAGAACCCTGCTGAATGAGGCTCTTTCATGGAAATGCTGAGCTGTCTACACACCTCTTTCACTGCTGATGATGTGACAGGATGGAAAAATCCTGCAGAGAGGTCTGCTGAAAGTGGAGCCTACTCTGCTACTCTGCCTGTTGGAGAAAAAATGGGCTGGCCATTCTCTCATTTGCTTGCTTTTTTATTGTATTAGAATCAATACCGATTATAACTTTTTGTATCTAGATGCATGTCAGCACAAAATGGTTAAATAAAAGCTTTCCAAATGAATTAAATAGATTGCAAAATATCTCAGAAAAAAATGCCAACTGACTGAAATTGAATGATATTTATGGTGAATGTAAATGTTGAAATGCACAGGAGAGGCAGCTCAGACTTATGGATCACATCCACGAGTAACTTACTGATCTGGCAGTGCGCTCCCTCGAAGCCTGGCTGACACTTGCACATGTACTCGTTGAAAACGTCTCCTCGTCTGGTTGGAGTGATGATCTCGCACGAGCCCTCATTCTTGCAGGGGTTTGGACTGCAGGGTCCTGAGAAAGAAGGAAGAAAGGAAGAGAATTGCTATAAAGCGGCGGATGTAACCGTGCTTTTTCCTCACAAAAGGTTCTTGTTTGTCGTACCGGTCTCTGTCAGGTTGCAGGTGTCTCCACCGAAGCCATCCACACAGATGCAGATGAACGGATCATCTCCTATCCCCGTCACACATGTTCCTCCGTTATGGCAAACATTCACCTTACAGTAGTCACCTGAGGAATTGAGAGAAACAGGGAGTTATAAAAGTCACTTCAAACTACATCTCAACACAACTACTGCCTATGCAATTTGCATTTACATTACATTACATTACATTACAGTCATTTAGCAGACGCTTTTATCCAAAGCGACTTACAATCAGTAGTATATTACATATCATTCACCCATTCACACACTGATGACAGGCTACCATGCAAGGTGCCACCATCAGACTCTAACTAACATTCATGCAACATCCAGTCCACACCGATGGCAAGCCTTCGGGAGCAACTTGGGGTTAAGTGTCTTGCCCAAGGACACATCTACTGCCGAAGCCGGGTATCGAACCACCGACCCTCTGATTGGAGAACTACCTTGCTCTCCACTACGCCACAGCCGCATTTGACCCAGTTTGTTGTACAATGGTTGTAATTAACCTGTTACAATGAATACAAGAGACTGTAATTTCTCCACTACCAGTAGCTGCAGTGAACTAGACAGAACAGTGCAGCTACAACACATGTTGTTGTTTTGCATCAATTGCTGGTCTGTGCATGGCGAAACACTTAGCCTCCTGAACTTGTGCTATCGCTTAAATTCAAGCCACAGCTGAACAAAACAAGCTCCCACTCATTCTCTGGAGGTTGTCAAAATGAACGAATTCAGTATGTTAAATAAAAGAGAATAAAGAAGATTGAGGGGTGAAAACAAATAGTATCATCACCAAAATATTCATGAAAAATGTTTAAAAAGGTGCCCTCCAGCAATTTAGTATTGTACTTCCATAAATTCAGGGGATTTAGGAAGAGATAGATTAAAAAAACAACAGAGCCTGAATTATCCTAACATTAAGTCCCAAGTCAAGACTTATAGGTCAAGACTCCAAAATATAGGATCCCACATTCCCCATAATTCATTTCAATAGTGTAGTTTGTTAGACACTCCCTCCCTGGTAAAAGGCCAAGTCTTATAAATTCCATGCCCCCACACGCCCGAGCCACAATAACCCTGATGACATCACCAGGGTTCCCACAATAGTACTCCATGTGACGAGAAATGGGAACACAAAGTTTAAACTTGGTTGAGTGCCCCTTTAATATTAAAGTGAAAACGGTAAAATAACATGCCCAGTTTAGGGATGCATTTGTTGCACTTGTCTGACAACTTAGTGCTCAGAATTCACAGAGTTTTAATATCAGAATCTGATCTACTGTGTTTCTTTGTTGCTGGAGTGTCTGGCCTGAGTGTTAGTAACAGCGGTGCTGCTGCAGCTTTGGCCCAAAGTGCTGAGTCACAGATCCTGGCTGGATTAGGAAAATGATGGTCTGGACCGCCGGTGGGAGTGGCAGGGCACATATTTATGAGTCAGACTGAAGCTGTGAAATGTACAAAGCTTTAACTCATAATCTTGTGCGTGTTCTTTTTTTTTTTTTTTACAAACCAACCCGTTGAGTCACTATAGATGCCACGTCAGAGTCATTCAAGCTCTGAACAACAACAGGTGGAACTTTCTTTTAGGAAATGTGTATATTGACTGTTGTTGTCAATCGTCTAAGAACTGGGCAGTATGGCTTTTGCTGAGGTAGTGACATGTTACAGTAGGAGAGCAAATCTGAGCATTTTGACAGACAATCAAATTGACCAGAGGAAACAATATAAACAGCAGAAGACATGTGAGCCGTTAAGTTGTATGTAGTTAATTAAAGAGTTTAAAATGGAGTTCAATGTGGAAAAATGAAATCACCATATATATATATATATAAATATTATATATAAATATTGGAATACAATTAGTCTGTCTCATGTCTATATTTAAGAAATGGTGTCTTTTTGAGAACAGCTAGGATTTCTTGCATAGATCAGAAATGACTTTTTGGTAACGGATTTATTCTAATAGAAAATGTAAAATGAGTAAACACATAACACATATTCATGCAGACAACCCCAACAACAGAACGTGTCTATGTGAAGGATTAAGAGCTTGCAGGATTAGCCAAGGGTGCACATGCATCCAGCTCCTTCAGGAATGAGCAGTTACACAACATGACAGTGTAGCAGCTCGAGAGTGGCTCAGGACACACGGCACACCTGACTGACAGGTGGGTAATGAGCAAAGCCAAATATGCCCTGAATGTACACAAACATCATCATCAGAAGAATGACAGCCAAACAACAATCAAATTTTAAGATCTGCAGGTTGGCGGCACATTTCAAAGTTGATATAGAGTCAGGTGAGTGGACAGCCGGTTTGTGTTGTCTTCAGATAAGAGCACATATGGTGTTATTGTCCTATCCATCCTCCTCTTTGTGTGATCAGTAAGATGCCCACAGGGATAACAATATATTAAAATGTGTACAAATATTTTGTTTGCAGGAAAACAATTACATTTCACTACATCTATTTTACAAACCTGCCTCTTATGATACAAACCCTACGTAAAATAGAGCTTTGTAATAACAGAGCCTCACTTGTAATAACAGAGTAGTCTCACATTTATTCATTCTACCGTGACAATAATAAGATGGTATGTGGGGATGAAGGACTTACAAAATACAAATAGACTGTGTTCTGGAAAAACTGCATATTTTCCTGAATGAACCCTGAATTTAATTCATGCATAATTTGGTGATTGGAAATGATAAAAACGAGGAAAATTATATTATTATATTAAAACAGCTGTAAAATAAAAAATAAAAGACATTTGGCATCCAGTTGTTGATTAGTGAGGAAGGACAAAACTGTTGCACATTTCCCCTTTTGTCCAGAAGACTCCCACTTTTCCCATCACCAAGAGACATTGAAACACAGTAGGAAAAAACAAAACTGGATCCTCAAGAGTCAGTAAAAGTAATATCCTATTCACTTAAGGCTGGACTAACTTCAGGAATGGGATACATAAAGAAATGCATGGAAAATAAGACTAGGTAGGCCTGTCATAGCTCCATGCCAAAGCTCTCTATTGTATTATATGTAAAAAAATAAATAAAAAAAATAAAGTGGTATTAGAGGTAGAAACCTTTGAGATTCTACACACGTCAACAACATAAACAGACTGCAGGAGTCCTGAATGAATGCGATTAAACAGCTTTATGTCGATGGTTTATTAAAGGACTTACCTCTGACTGAACACAGGCAAAGCAGAAGAGTTAAAGCTGTGGTCGCAGCTGTTAATGCATGTCCAGGACGTCTCATAGTTGTTAACTTGTTACTTTGTTTGTCCGCAGCGACTCGGTGCTGATAAAAAATGTCTATGCTGCCTTAAAGTGCTGTCGGAAATATCGAAATTCCCACTGGGATATAAAGAGAAGGGAGACGTAATGGTTGAGGGAGCAGGGATTTCTCGATAATACCCGAGTTAAGGACGTGTGACGTTGTATGGGCGGAGAGACAGTAACGTTTCCTTGTATATAGTCATCCATGGTAGTTTATTGTGCCTTTGTGCAATTATACAGTACCAGTCAAAAGTTTGGACACACCTTCTCATTCAATGGTTTTTCTTTATTTTTATTTTATATATTTTTATTTTTTATACATATACAGTACCAGTCAAAAGTTTGGACACACCTTCTCATTCAATGGTTTTTCTTTATTTTTATTTTATATATTTTTATTTTTTATATATATACAGTACCAGTCAAAAGTTTGGACACACCTTCTCATTCAATGGTTTTTCTTTATTTTTATTTTACTTTATATATATTTTTTTTATTTTTTTATATATATATACAGTACCAGTCAAAAGTTTGGACACACCTTCTCATTCAATGGTTTTTCTTTATTTTAATTTTATATATTTTTATTTTTTATATATATACAGTACCAGTCAAAAGTTTGGACACACCTTTCATTCAAATTTTACTTTATATTTTTATTTTTTTTATATATATACAGTACCAGTCAAAAGTTTGGACACACCTTCTCATTCAATGGTTTTTCTTTATTTTTATTTTTTATTTTTATTTTTTTATATATTATATACCTTTCATTCAATGGTCTTTTTTTTTATTTTATATATATACAGTACCAGTCAAAAGTTTGGACACACCTTCTCATTCAATGGTTTTTCTTTATTTTTATTTTACTTTATATATTTTATTTTATTTTATATATATATACAGTACCAGTCAAAAGTTTGGACACACCTTCTCATTCAATGGTTTTTCTTTATTTTTATTTTTTTCTACATTGTAGATTAATATTGAAGACATCCAAACTATGAAGGAACACATATGGAATTATGTGGTAAACAAACAAATGCTCTACAAACCAGAATGTGTTTTATATTTTAGATTCTTCAAAGTAGTTGAATGAGAAGGTGTGTCCAAACTTTTGACTGGTACTGTAGATACAAAACATTCACGTTAACACTGTTTGCTTTTTAATTGTGAATAATGTTACTATGACTTTCATGACTTTAAGAACTTTTTTCATAATAGTAGCTACAGTAGCAGTCAAAAGTTTGGACACACCTTCTCATTCAATGGTTTTTCTTTATTTTTATTTTACTTTATATATTTTATTTTATTTTTTATATATATACAGTACCAGTCAAAAGTTTGGACACACCTTCTCATTCAATGGTTTTTCTTTATTTTTATTTTACTTTATATATTTTATTTTATTTTATATATATACAGTACCAGTCAAAAGTTTGGACACACCTTCTCATTCAACTATTTTGAAGAATCTAAAATATAAAACATATTCTGGTTTGTTGAGCATTTTTACCAGTTTACCACATAATTCCATATGTGTTCCTTCATAGTTTGGATGTCTTCAATATTAATCTACAATGTAGAAAAAAATTAAAAAATATAGAAAGAAAAACCATTGAATGAGAAGGTGTGTCCAAACTTTTGACTGGTGCTGTATATTGTTGTTCTTTGATTAATTTAGACAGTGCCTTGCATTTTTAGTCAAAAGCTGCCAATTCAATTTAGCCATTTACTTTTTATTTATTTGATATGTATTACTTTACTTTTATAATCCACTTTTATAATCCACTCATAAAAACTAATAACCTACGTGCTTCATTCACTCAATTCAATTTCGTTAACATAAATAAGCTTTTAATACCTGGTGATCTAAAAGTAAAGTCACTGACGAAATAAGTTCTCACCATGGCACGATACATACACCATTTTGTAATTGTAACCAGTTTTATGATGAGCATTTGAAGGCACCACTACCACCCACATTGACAGGGAGGGTTACCTGCAAACCCATTCAAAGTGAAGATGAACATATCTGTGACACAAAACACACATTACATAAGTACATAATTGCCATGGTTACAGGCTGTATTTGTGTGGTCCTCCTCTCAAAAGTCCAATTTGTGAGAGAAGCGTGAAAACATGAGTCAGCAAACATTTTTTAACTTCAGATTAATCCAATCCCCGTGGGAAAACTCTGGATTTGACCCTTGCCAACTATTTAGCAACACAGCAGGCAGAGTGCCAAACCAAGTCTAGTTCACTGTTTCTCTTTTTTTTAAAGGATGTATTACTATAACACCACACATTAGGTTACTATTAATTAACTCTGGATAAATGGCCAAACATTCAATTTGAAAGGCCATTATGATAACATTATAATGAAGCTGCAAAATCATGGTTCATTGTATCATCTCTCATTTTTTGGCAGAAGTCTTTATGAAGGTTGGAAGTATACATACAATTGAAAAAAAAAAGTCAACTTTACTTTATACATTGCATTATTGTACTGTTTTCAAATAAACTTTATTTTACCGTTTATTAAATGTACATTACTGTGATTAAGAGCTTCATAAAGGAATCTGTTGAACTCTGTCGCCCTCACGTGGATATTATGTTCGACCTGCAACACAGATAAAAACCTTTCGAGTTTGTCCTCTGACTACTGGCTAGAGGGACTAAAGACACATTTGTCACTTCAAAGCTATGATTAATTAAATATATACCTATATAGCAGTGAACTGCGCATGCAATAAGTAACAAGCTGTTGCCATTTTACAATGTGTATGCTCCTAAAGTTGTAAATTAAACATAATTTGTATTTGTTGATATATTCAACTTTATTTAAGACACATGGGTCCATACAAAAAACAACAAAAAACAACAAAAAATAACAAAAAAACAACAAATAAATACAATACGAGGACAACAAGACACAGGTATAATCATTGCAGTTAAAAAGTCACCAATGGTTAAAAGACATAAAGACATTTGTTCCAATGTTTCCATCAACAAGAGGAATACCATGTGTCACTTTGTGTTGGCTCAGTTAAGGCAATTTATGATTTCATTTTTTAAAATTCAATCAATATACATTTAAATTTGTACATACAATTCCTCAACACAGCATGAAAAATGGAAACATTACTATATATATAAATATAAATGATATATAAATCATATCCAACGTATTGGATTGTGTTACCAATGTATCAATTTAAACAGTATCTTCTGGTGCATGCCAGCATATGGAGGATTAGTGTTGAAATGTTATGTAACAGGTCTTTGCTCACGTTCCTGTCACGTTCAGAAAATATCTTTTAATAATATGTGTGACTCTTTGAAACACTGTCACAAACAATGAAACATATATACTATTAAAAAAAAAAAAAAAAAAAAAAAAAAAAAAAAAGGATACACCTAAAATACATGAGAAAGGATGTGAAACATTACATTGTAACATTTCCCGGATAAGGGGGCGTGGAAAAGTACTACGTCATCGTCCGTTTCAACCAATGAGAGAGCTCGTAATGGAGCTCTGCTGTTAATGTGGCTGTCCTCCGCTGTGTTAACTAGTGCGTACTACACAACGCTACAAACAAACATGACAGCAGCCTTAAAAACAGGAGCCCGTCGCGGTTGAGCTGCAGGGAGCTGCTTATTTTCACCTTAAAACAGGTAAGTGGGTTGAAGTTGAGCATGCATCTGTGTTTTTTTTTTTTTTTATTATATATCTCACTGCTCAGATGATGCAAGATATACCTCATTAGATCCATGACGTTAATTCTCCTTTATAAATAGGCTTTATTATTATAAGGGGGATTGAGAATGAATGCTTTCCATCTGTCTGTTATATTATTGTGAAGTTGCTGCGCCAAATATTCAGGATGGCCGGATCCAATGCGTCCTAAAGGCGACACGGTTTTCATTTTCTGGACCAGTAGGGCGAAAGAAGGTGCGTCGGGGATCGCTGGCCTGCTCTCAGATAAACACAACACACATGTACAGGTTAATTTCCTGTTATTTGCGTCCAGAAATGTGCCTATTCATTTCCATTGTCTCGATATGTTAGGCAGCATAGTGCCCTTGTGTCTGTGCACTCATCTCTGGCTTGTTATGAGTCGTGACAAAGAAAGAAAGAAAGGAAGGAAGGAAGGGGAGAGCTAGTGTTAGCAGCTGATCTGATGGATACCTTATAATAAACCCCAGCGTGGCTTATAATAAACACACTTTCTCTTGGTATTAAGGAGACACAACTGCCAGATATAGTCACTCCCTGGATTTGAGACTGGTATAAGCAGTGTGGATTCAGGGCGTGTTATTTAATTACATTACATTACAGTCATTTAGCAAACATAGGTATGAAGAGAACTACTAGTCACCAGAAGTCATAAGTGCATCTCCTTTCTTAAACAAGCATCTAAGAGCATAAACCAGAGCAAAAGTACAGAAACAAACTAATACGAATACAATAAGTGCAATATACCAATAGGAATACAATAAGTGCTAAGCGGAAGGCTCAGGTTCATGATGTTCATGTCATGCAGCTGGGGGATCATTCTGGCATCTTGTTTAATTGGAGATGAGTTGTGTGTTTACAGGTGGTGTTTGTATAAATCCATTACTTCTAAAAGACAGAGCTTGAAAACTGTTTTTGTAGGTGATACGCTAAAGTCAAAGTGTGTGAGAGCAGTGGTGGCATCTTCTCCACATCTCCTAAATGATTAATACACTTAATTCCTTTAAGGATATGTGGGAAGATAAATATACCTGCCCCTGATACATTTTAAGATCAATACACTGGTGTTAAGCAGTTATATATTCAGGTGGACTGATTTTGTTATGAGACAGACAATAATTGAGAAAAGCCAGAAACTCTTCATAGTTGATAAGCTTTGAATTGTGTTTTACGTCATAAATGACTTACAATTAAGTCATTATCAAACCCCATTATTTATCTAATCGTTTGAGTACTAAATTGAATTACTGAATGGTGACACCAGGCTCTCAGGTGCATCTTATCTAGAGTCCGTTTCTGACAAGACACTGGAACGAGAAAAAAGTAGTGTAGGCATTTATATATGACTCGCATCATAATTTAAGGAAAAATTGAAAATATGCTGGTCAATTACGATTATTAAAGGGTAATGGCATTTTCCGTGTTTGTCTTTAGGTTTGACCACATCACTGTGACTTCACCTCTTCACATTTTCAAACCTTTGGAGTTGTTGTCGGAGGCTAACTTCAAGTTAAAATGTAAGTAACAGTAACATTTCAGCTTTCCCTTTTGTTCTTGTGTAACATATCACTATCTGTACCAATGATAACAAAAACTAGTTTGTTTTTAAGTACATTTTATTTGGCTACTTCATCATAACAATGGAAAACACCGTCATATGTTTTCTATCCACAACTTCCCTTTTTTTTGTTGTGGCAGGATACAATGCAACCTTTCTGAAACTCTACAGTTCTTGTTTTTACCTGTCGACTTTGTTTATAGCTTTGGACATATGCCACTTTTAACTAAAGGTGTTAAGGTAAAACTATGTAACGTGCATTGAATTAGAAGTGATGTGTGCAGTATGTCTGCTAGATGAAAAGGTTAATTTAAAGTATTGTCAGCACCTCAATCTTCTCTGTCGTGAGACTTCCTATTGGCACTTCGTTAGCTGTAATGTAATTAAAGTGAATGTATTAAATAAGTGACCGTGCTTTATTCTGACTTTATCTGAGCTGCTCTCACTCTATATTCCCACAGATCTGTTGCTGCAGGGCCCTGGGCACCAACAGGAATATTTAGGTCAGTCAGACATTATCAGAAGTGTCCATCTCTTGGCTTTATCCAATCTTTGCTTAATCCCAGCTAACTACATACTCATGAAAACAATTGTATTCTTTTTTAATAGTCATCAGTGTTTTTAAGTGTTTTTGATTTGATATTTCAATAATAAAAAGCAGTATATCTATTTTCAAAATGCAGCTCTTAATTAATTGGCTGCGTATTTGTAAATGTATTTATTACTAAAATAGGTTCGCTTGTGTTTCACGAGGGAAAGCACTGAAACAAGTGTGGGCCACTGTTTTGTTTTTCAGAATAATCATGAATACCCACGAGTCAGACGTGCACACCATCTCTCCGGAGCTGCCAGCAATGTTCGACGGCATGAAGCTGGCGGCGGTCGCCACAGTGCTCTACATCCTCGTCCGCTGCTTGAACCTAAAAAGCCCCACAGCGCCCCCGGACCTCACCTACCAGGACACCGCCCTCAACCGCTTCCTTCTCAAATCCTGTCCTCAGCTGACCAAAGAGTGAGTAGCATTCTCAGCTCTCTGTCTGTCACTGTCAAAAGCGTTTCCATGGAAATGGCGATGCTTGTCGGCCATCTGGGGCCGTGAGCGAAGGCAGGTTTGTCTGGCGGTGTTCCCATCTGTCATCAGTGTTCCTGAGTGTTTCTGTTTTAGAGATTTCTGGCTGTACCGTCAGCTCTGGCATGAAATAAACAACAGGCTGTATTTTTGGGATTATCCCAGAGGTAGATTGGGTTGTCAGACGTACAAATATAGACTTGTTCACTGCAGGGCACACACATTTGCATGTACGACCATGCAAGTCTCCCCCTCAGGGCAACTCTGCTGCTTACTTTGATTTGAATATTCAATATGGGTTTATAATAATTGATGCAAACCAGTGGTTGTTGATTCAGGGTAGTGGGAGGCAGGTTTCCTTGTATACGCTAAACCAGGTTAGCAGCTGGGCTCTAATGTCCTGTATGTTGTGGTGAACCCTCTACCTGCCTTTTAAACAAAGTAAACCTGATTGTTTTTTCCTGAATGAGCGTCACTGTCCATATCCTGTGGTCTGCTGGTGTTATAATACTTTCGGCTCGGTAGGGTGGCTCTCTTCGAGGCTTCATCACGAGTGTCTGCTTATATAACAGATTGTTACAGAGCCATTTGCCTTTCAGCTGCAGTGTCAGTGAACCATAAGGCCACGCTGATGTTTACATTTGCACCCCGGCTTGTTATCATTCCCTTCTGAACTGCCATATTCTTCTCACAGAAATGTATGCCCCGGTGTATAGTTGAACTGAAATAACTTCCAAGTCCTGGAAACCTGTCGGCATTGTCGATGTTGCTGTTGGCATCATCTGCGTTGTGTCTCTGTGTTGTTTAGAAGTCATGTCTGTAACCCTGCTGTGTTGTATAACAGAGATCAATTACACAGTGGAAAGCATAGGAGGGGTGTGAGGTTAACAGAGTGGACAGCAATTTTGTTAAGCTGTGTTTGGGAACGTGCACACTGGGGTTTTGGCTAACGGAGAGGACAAACCAGAATAAACAACTTTTTCTGAGAATACATCTTGGTTTTAGCGCCACCTTTTTTTTCAGCTACAGGAACTTATTTTGCCTTCAGTAGTTTAATTTGACGGAGAAAGAAGCCTCAGCTGTTGGTTTAGTATTATGCAGCGTGTTTTAGTATTTGTCCATGATGTTAAATCAGCTGTGATGTTACAAGCAGCCAATAGTAAACTGACTCGATTTAAATATATTTCTGCCTTTGTTTAGTCGGATATTGGTGGAACAGTAACAAGTAAAAAGGTAAATGAAAAATATATTTTTTAGAAAAGCAAATTGTCAGGACAAGGCTTTGGTTTTTATTAATTTCTACTTGTACTGTTTGGTATTTCCCAGCCTGATAGTATCAAAGGCCTGTGACTTTACTACTGGACTTTGATCTGAACTTTAGCTCTTTGCTTTATCAAACCACAGTGGCACATCTGTTTCCTTTTCCGTTGCCTAATAGATATGAGGAACAACAGCACACATCACTGTGTTTACCACTTTGAAAAAAGAGACACTGAGATTAGAATGCAAACAAAAGCCTCCCCTACTGTTACTCCCAGGAACTTTTATTTTTTTTAAATAATTACTCAACAACAAGTGCATTTTTAAATCTCTCAAGTTTTGATTTGAGGTTAGTTTAGATCAGCATTAATAATTGAACACACAATGCTTTTCTTCCACCAAGAAGTAAAAGTCCTAAATTATACATGTATCAGTAATTAATTAATTTGACTAAAACATTTTTAATTGGGCCTATTAATAGTTCTTTTTTTTATTATGTTGAAGAGAGGGGAAAAAAACTACATATAAAAAAGCAGTTTGCATTTAAACTTGTCTGTTGCCTCCTGTGGATGAACTCCACTAACCTGGCACTGTGCTTATCCTCCTATCCACATTACAACAACAAGGTCAGCCTCTCTCTCGACTCCTAGATTAAACCTGCAGGGTACCATCCAGAAAAAAATGGGGTTAAGCTTCAAATTACAGTGCATGCTGGAAGTGATTACATTATCACCAAATGGAAGTATTACTGCTCTTTGATTGACAGCTCTCTTATGTAAGAGTGCATTTTCTAGCTGCAGTAATAGAGATGCGGCAACACAAGGTTGGAGTTCTTGTGTAACTATTGATGTGACAGAAACCTTTTGCGCTTTGCTGCTACTAACTGTATCTGTGTGATTTGTTCTGTGTGCTGTAAACACTGCAACTGGTGTCCATGTTGCGCATTGCTGCTTTACTTTTGTTATTCTGATCTAGTTTTTCTCAGTTCAACGCCTCCAAGATGGCCCACACTTCACCTCATTGTCAGAAAATCTAACAAGATTTCATATATTATTATATTCCTTTATTGATCCCCATGGGGGACATTCAAGTGTTGCAGCAGCTCAACTACACAGCCACAGACAATAAATACACATACTATACAACTACACAGACAATAAATACACATACTATACAACTACACAGACACAGACAATAAATACACATACTATACAACTACACAGACACAGACAATAAATACACATACTATACAACTACACAGACACAGACAATAAATACACATACTATACAACTACACAGACACAGACAATAAATACACATACTATACAACTACACAGACACAGACAATAAATACACATACTATACAACTACACAGACACAAACAATAAATACACATACTATACAACTACACAGACACAGACAATAAATACACATACTATACAACTACACAGACACAGACAATAAATACACATACTATACAACTACACAGACAATAAATACACATACTATACAACTACACAGACACAGACAATAAATACACATACTATACAACTACACAGACAATAAATACACATACTATACAACTACACAGACAATAAATACACATACTATACAACTACACAGACAATAAATACACATACTATACAACTACACAGACACAGACAATAAATACACATACTATACAACTACACAGACACAGACAATAAATACACATACTATACAACTACACAGACACAGACAATAAATACACATACTATACAACTACACAGACAATAAATACACATACTATACAACTACACAGACACAGACAATAAATACACATACTATACAACTACACAGACAATAAATACACATACTATACAACTACACAGACACAGACAATAAATACACATACTATACATGTTATACAGGATGTTGGATAGTTAAAGAAAAGTGAGAGAGGTGATCAAATATTTGCTAAAGTGTAATTTCCAAACACTGTGAACAAGTTGGATTTGTTGTTAAAAGCGTGTGTTTGAAGATGTAGTATAATATGTACCTGAACTTGTAAGAACTCACATGTTCCTCAATTCCCCCTTGAATAGCTAATCTATATACTCAATAACAGTGTCACATGAACTAAACATTTATTTATCACCTATTTATGGCTGCAGAACTACATGAAAAGCCTACTGATAGTTTGTTTTGGTTGTTATCCCTACAGCTCTTATTATCAGCTATTATTAGGATAGAAGATAGGATAGGCAGCTGGAAAAACAGACTTTTCCTGTCAGGTTGTCCACATTATTTTGGTCTCAGCAAGGCAATAAGATGGTTATTCACGATAATCCACAACATACAGTAAGGCTCAATATTTCAAAGAAATATTACGTAACTCACAGACTTGACTCCTAGAGCTAACTCCTACATATGTGTAAATGGAATTCAAGTACACGGGCTCAGTAAAACTTACACAGCATTTACTGACGTTAAACATTGATGTCTGTTGGGAGCATGAAGCACTCTATCAAAAGCTGCATCAGAAATGTGACTTTGTAATGCAAAATATGTACCAGGATGTTCACGTCTGTGTCATAAACCACCAATGCAAATTCCTCTGCTCAGGATAAAATTGTGTTAATGCTATTTCAGGGCAGTAACCTTGTGCTTTTATCGAGTGCATTAGCAGAATAAGCTCATGTTTCTATATCAAATTTAATAGCAGAGTCCAATTTTTGTGTTTTTCAGGTACATTCCTCCCTTACTGTGGGGTAAGAGCGGTCACCTCCAGACGGCACTGTATGGTAAACTTGGCCGGGTGAGCTCCCCTCACCCAAGTGGAGTCAGGAAGTACTTACCCATGCAGGATGGGGCCACTGCGACCTTTGACCTCTTTGAGCCACTTGGGGACCATCGAACAGGAGGTGATACTTTCGATCTATTTTTTTTAAATTATTTTTTGATCATTTGCTGCTAGTTGGATTACACTTTATAGATGGTGGCTAGAGATATGTGGATGGAAAACAGACTCAGGAAGTCAAGTCTAAATCTTAAAATGAGGCATGACAGGTTTATAATGCAGCCTGTGAGGACCGTTTTAGAGATGGATTCCTTTCTTTGAATGCCTCAGTTGAACCCTGACATCCACCACTTCAACAGTGATCTCCTTTCAGAAAGCTTAAGTTTCACATTCCCAAAAAAGTATTGTTACTATTTCCATTCTGCTTTTCTAAAGCCATATATCACAGACAAAAAGCCTTAGCCTTTGTTTGCCGTCAGCTGCAGTGCTCCTTTTAAATCTAATAATCTGCCTTTTAGGAGAGTGACATACTCCATGTGACATACTCCATACTTCCATATTTCTCTCTGGCTAACATCTCTTCGATTCCATCTTTCTGTTTCACCAGATGACATCACCATGGTGATATGCCCTGGTATTGGTAACCATAGTGAGAAGCATTACATCCGAACCTTTGTGGATCACGCCCAGAAGGAAGGTTACCGCTGCTCTGTGCTGAACCACCTAGGAGCTCTTCCCAACATCGAGCTTACCTCTCCGCGCATGTTTACCTACGGTGAGACCAAAGGGCTGACTTCAGTTTCACAGTCCTGTAACCTTAAAATCATCTTTTAAAATAGAAATAACTAGAAATGGAAAATATGTTTTTAATTTGGTCAAATCAAATGTTGCTTTTATCAAACCCGCTGTTCAGGTTGGTGCTTAAGAAGCTTTGGTCCGAAGACATTCTCATAGCAGTGAAGACAGACTTATTACTTTAAAGTAGTTTTAAAAAAGGACATCCTTTTGTAATAGCTTCACTTAATTTTTATATAATCTGACTTAGTTAAAGGTATTCTAATATAAAATCTTTGTACAAAATAATGTGAAAATAAAAGCTAAAAGGGCTATATGAGCTTGTTAGTGAACCTAAAGCTCCCAGAGTTTGATATAATAAGAGATTTAAGACCTGAGCTTGTTTAAGAGGTCTAAAAAGAGACACATTTACTGCTCTGAGCTAAAGGCACCTTCAGCTGGAACTGCTGAGCAGAGAGAAAACGCTCCGTCCTACAGAGGTGTTATGTATTGATTTGTAACCGTACCGTTTCCCCTCACAGGGTGCACATGGGAGTTTGCCGCCATGGTCGGCTACATTAAGCGGACTTATCCTCAGACCCAGCTGATGGTGGTGGGCTTCAGTCTGGGTGGAAACATTGTCTGTAAGTTCCTGGGCGAGAACAGGATGAACCAGGAGCGGGTGCTGTGTTGCGTCAGCGTCTGTCAGGGCTACAGCGCTCTCAGGTGGGTTGTTTCCTCTCATCTCGTAATTAAAATGCATCGTATCATCAAAGCACTTTTACAACACCAGCGCTTGATGTGCACACATTTCTAAATATAAATTAAGCTCAGCATAATGCCACAAAATAATTAGCGCTTGCAAAATATAATCACACGTGTAGTCTTCGGGTCTAAGCATCTCTCATCAGCTTTTTAATCATTCAGCTATTCTATTTACTATAATCTTCAGTTATACACTCACTCTGTTGCTTAAGTTGTAATTTGGATTTTTTAAAATGCGAGCAACAAGACAGGCAACCTTTTTAAAAAGCTTGTTGTGAAGGACCATCAATGGTGTTTTTTGTGTGTTCAAGCTGTGTTTTCTATAATATGAATCTTTGCCTCAATACTTTTAAATGACAACATGTCCAGGATAAACATTATGTGTACAAAGTGTCGCATTTGTGAATCACGCAGCACAAACACATGTATTACAGTGGTGTGTTTTTAAACCACGAGTGCGTGTGGGTGTTAGAGCCACACCTTCTGCGTTTCAAATGCAGCCAGCGTCTCTTGGCAGACATGACAGGCTGGGTCTGTTAAAGTTTGGATGATGGCCGTGGGGAAGGGTGTGTGTTGTAGAGACTGGCCTTTTGTGAAATTGGATTTGCAGTTTCTTCGCTTTAATGAATGCTCTGCTTTCAAATCAGTGTTCAAACCTAAGATGGCCCTTCTGTTAGCGTTCCTTGAGAGCTGTGGCTCTCCCTTTTATCCACAAATAATGTGTGCTTAACAAACACATACTTTTGATTATTTTTATTGATGTATTTGACCAGAAATGGTATTGAAATGATAAAAATAAAAACATTCTATCTAATGGTCGGTTATTTTTTAAGTGTCTTTAGTTGCTGTGTTTGTTTAGCCTGTCTCTGTCAGTGAGCTGCATTTTAATGCCTGACACCATTGCTTCTCTCCACTCGACTCTTTGTCCAGTGGATTACAGAGTACATTTAGTGTGTTGTTTGGACAGTCTGCACAAAGCTAACTTCCTGTGTGTTTGTCTTTATCTCTCAGGGCACAGGAAACATTCCTACAGTGGGACCAGTTCAGACGTTTCTATAACTTTCTCATGGCTGACAACATGAAGAAAATCATCCTCTCACACAGGTATCAAACATTTTACTACCTCCTATAGTTTTTCATTCCTGCAAAGTTCTATCCACATGTTCTTTATTGCTGTTTGCCAAAAACGGTGCTTTAAATTCTCACCAATATAACATACAACGTGGTTTGTCAATTATCTAAACATTCTCTAAACTTCCACATAAAGAGTGTGGCTCACCCTGCAGATACAGCAAAAGGGTTTTCTGGATCAGTCATGTTTAGATTGTATTCAACGGTAGAGGCAGATGACCGCTCTATCAAAGATCTGTGCAGGTTAAGCAGGTTGAGGCTGTACATTTTATTCTGCTGTTACTTATAAGAGAATATGGTTGGGGTTTAGTAAGCGTTAAACCTAAAAGTAAGGGACTGCATGCAGTTTATGAGGGAGGGGATCGGAAAAGGAATCATGATTTTTTTTTTTCTTTTACTAAAGTAAGGGGTAGTCTTACTTATAAGGAATGTACGGGAAGGTCTTTTAATTTGTTTATCCCATTATGTAAAACCAAATCCTAAAGTAATATTTTAATTTAAAGTACTCAAGGTACACCTTCTTAAATAGTTTTTTCTTTGCCTCTTTTAGTTAAGAATGGTAAATCAAGTTATACCAATACTGTTATATTATTTTGAGATATTTGTCAGACGCTATTGTAGTCTTTTCACAGTCAAGGGAGCATCCAAATTAAATAATAATATCACTGTGGAGGGTCATGCTTTTGGAAAAAAATAAAAAAAACATAAGGTTCAGCCCCCTCTACATAAATCAATCATTTTCATACAGTCCCTCACTGCTTTGCACTCGTGGTTGAGTAATATACTGCACGCTGAGCAGTCAGTGATTTCAACATGTTCTATGATTAATGTTTGTGTATGTATTTTTTGCGTGTTACAGGCACAGTCTGTTTGGGGGAAACCCAGTCAAAGTGAGAGATCTGGATCTTGGTCGTCTGTACACAGCGACATCTCTCATGCAGATTGACGACAACATCATGAGGTATGTTGAGGAACAAATTATTTCAGATTGCTTCCAGTGAAAGTCACAGCTCACAGTGTTGTATCGATGTGGGGGATTACAGTAATGTTCTTCCACTTGTCAAGGGTGAGAATATGAATTATTGGTCATGTGTTTGTTCAGTGGCACTATTTAATGACACTTCCTGTTTTTGGTGTGTCAACAGAAAATTCCACGGCCACAGCTCTCTCAAAGAGTACTATGAGAAGGAGAGTTGTGTCCATTATATTCACAACGTAAGAACTTTGCACCATCCACCTCGCATCATCTGATATGATGTTTCTCTCTTTGGTCTGTTTATGCATTTGTGTGATGTATTATTGTTATTG
This sequence comes from Anoplopoma fimbria, assembly GCF_027596085.1. Classification (NCBI taxonomy): domain Eukaryota; kingdom Metazoa; phylum Chordata; class Actinopteri; order Perciformes; family Anoplopomatidae; genus Anoplopoma; species Anoplopoma fimbria. The sequence goes on along the minus strand of NC_072450.1, from coordinate 8,746,280 downwards.
TTCCAGGTAAATGTGCCACTGCTGCTAGTGAACTCTGCAGATGACCCTCTGGTTCATGACTCACTGCTCACCATCCCTCGCACACTAGCAGGTAACTAACCGCATGAATCACAGCTACAGCAGCAGCAGTACAAAACCCTAGTATTAAAAAACTGCTATTTTAACCATGTTCACCTTAACACTTACAAAGTCTACACACATAGATTCTTATGATCTTTTATTGGCCATTTACTTGCTAGTATTAACTCTGAATTTCATATATTTCATATTATTCTACTTACATTTCAGTGATGGGGACAAACAGTGGTGGGCGATGCTGCGGCTGCAACAGATTTAAATAAATCCCATAGTAAAAAAAATGACCTTGAAGGACACAGCTAAGTATTTGGCTTAGCTTAAAACCAGATAAACTACACGTACCATATATGTACCATATTTATTGATTTGTTGTAAAAAGATTTCCACAAAAAAAAAGGATCTCCTTTGACGAGAAGATGGTATTCAATGCAGATTGAAGCACATATTTGCAGTTGATCCTCTATTGAGTCAACAGGTTTTTAAAATAACAGACATTTACCTATGGCTGCAGTTTTACAGCAGATTTAGAAACATGTCTGCAATCTCAAAAGAACCTTTGATGAGTTGGCTTGAACACCACAAGGTGTGGCACACAGGGCAAGTCTATGAGTAACATATTTTGGTGTGTTCCAGCAGCTGTACCAGTCTCTTTAGCTATCTGTTTAAAGTGAGTTTAACTCTTTCACATGTTCCCAACATTTTTGGTTTTATTCTCTAATGATCTATGCATGTTGTTTGAGCGTCATTTACAAACGAGAAGAGGCCGTCTCTTCCCTTCTCCTCAGCCTGTGCTATATTTAAACTTACTTAACTATTTTTGGAAAAGGAAATCATTTAACAGTGTGTGTATGTGGGTGTGTTTGTGTGTATAAGTCCTGACTGGAAGTACATGTGTCTCTATCCTTCATGTGCCTCTAGAGAGAAACACTGACTGAAATGTGGATCAGCTGCCCTTTGCTCTAAAATGAACAGTGACTCAGACACATGACTACCAGGGAGGGACTCAACAGAAATACAGTTGCTGTGTTGGTGCTGTAATTACTCTAGATTAAATATGTTTGATGATAAGAGTTAACTGCGTACTATGAAGGCAGTAATATGAAGCTAAAAGTGTTATTATATTTGCTCTAAAATGCTTAGACAAGGTATAGTCTCCTCAGATTTCCTTTACTGCATTAATGTACTAAATGTGGCTTTAGTATAATTTTTGATAAAGTTTAAAGAGGCAACAGGTTCAAAAAAGTGAAACACAGTGAAACCTTGAGACAATAGTTTTGCTCACTGATGTGCGTATACGTTTGTCTTTAATGATTGAACGTCTTCTTTTTAGTTCGAGCTGTTCTCCAGAACGTTCTGTTTCAACCTGTCGCTCAGCGCCGGTTTAGGCGGTGGCTCCAGTTGTTGGGGAGCACTCAGCTGTCCCGGCAGCTGTCAAGAATAGTTCATGAGTGGTGAAAGCCCCGTAGGGATCTTGATCAGAAGTCAACCGCACCAGGCTACCCCACTAACCCAGATAAGAGCAGGAGAACAAAGAGATTCAGACCGATCCTTTTCAGGAGACCACGGTGCCTGGTCCTTGTCCGCAGCAATCCAGATTGGTTCAAACGCCAGTCAGAAAGATTAAAAAAGAAGAGGTTATTGGTTTGGCTTCAGTATGGAGGTGACCTACCTCAAGGTCAGGGTTTATTTACTTTGGATTAAATAAAATCAGTAAGAATTAAATAAAATCAGTATGAATGAACGATGTTTAGAGACTGTAGAAAAACACAGGTGTAACGTCAGTCATTACCCATATCTCTCCCAAGTAGAGTTTTAAAACCTGGTGTGTAGGTGTAGCACTAAATTCTGTCGTGTCAGTTGGTAATGATTACACTACATGGCCAAAAGTATGTAGACACCTGAACATTAGACACGTGAATGTTCCAAAATCAGGAGCATCTAGGCTGCAGGGATTTGCTCCCATTCAGCCTCAAGACTGTTAGTGAGGTCCAACACTGATGTTGGTTGATATGTCAGTGCTGAGGTTCACTCTTAAAGAGTGTGATGGGGTTGAGGATCAGAGCTCTGCAGACCTGTCATGTTCTTCCACAGCAAACTTAAAAAAAAGTTCTTAATGGACCTTGGTTTGTACACAAAGGCATAGACAATGTCCACATACTTTTGGTCGTATTGTGGCAGCTAAGCAAGCACAAGGCTGAGTGTGAGTCAAAGAGAGACTTGTCTCAAATGTTTATATCCTATAAATCACCTCCAAGTTACACAGTGGAAGAACTAAATTAACCAGTCAGAGCCTAATCTTTGGAAGACATTTACTGATTGAATAATTCAACAGAGAAGCTGTGTTGTGTTTGAGACACTGTATCTTTAGCAACTTATTGATTGGTTCAAACCTTCCGCTGTAGTAGTGGCTGCTCATACCTGCCAGAAGTTGAGTCATGCTTTTATCTATTTGACCATGCAAACACACCCTTGCTATCTGTAATAGGCACAGAATATCCACTGGAAAACCCATATTTGGACGTGTGTCCATTGTTGGTTTTCAGATACTGCTGATTTCACGTCATGCACAGTACAGAGGCCTAATGACTGTGTGCTGTTGTGTCATCCTTTAGCAAAGAAGCCGAACGTCATCTTCTCCCTGACGCTACACGGAGGCCACCTGGGCTTCTTCGAGGGCGCGGTGCTCTTCCCCCAGCCGCTCACCTGGATGGACAAAGTGATTGTGGGCTACGCCAACGCCATGTGCCAGTGGGAGAAACAGAAACCGCCGTGCCAAAGTGGCCCCCTGAGTGAGAGCTCCTGCGCAGAGCAAAAAGCGTAAACCTCTGACCTCTGTATCTCTCTCACTCTTCCTCTTCCCGCTCACCCTCTCCAAACGCCACTGCCCCAGCACTGAGGAGACACCTGAACTAAACCTTAAAACTGCTCTCTCTCCTCTGCCTTCTCCTCTGGTGCTACTCACCGCTCCCGACCCAAACATCCCGGTCAAACACTTCTCCACGCCTTCTCCACGGTTCCCCTTTGTAATCACAATCACCTCACAGTGTGTGAAGGAACAAAAAACAACTAACTGCCTTTGTGCTCATTTCCATCGCGAAGACTTTGACTTCAGAGCAGGAACATTTTGTTTCTTTTCATATAAGACAACAATGATCCTTGGTTAATGGAGGCGTTGACCAAATATGACCAGAGATGAAGTCGAGCTCGCATTAAAAAGTGAAGCGAGAGCGCCACTTTGGAGTAGTACAGTGAAAAACAAGAGCACACAAAAAGCCTCTTATTACAGTAATCAAGGACTGTCCTGCAGTCGGTGCCCATTAATGCACCTGTAAGAAGCTCACTGCTTATCACCGCCAAGGCCATGTAGCCTAGTCTGCTGTCTTAACCAACACAGCGTCTTTGTAGTATGTATGTTGTGTGTGTGTATGTGTGTGTGTGTGTGTGTGTGTGTGCGTGTGTGTGTGTAACTGACAGATGTAGTGTGTATGCCTGTGTGCGCCTGTGTAGACCGAGAGGTGAATACCAGTGACTGAGTGTGATCTTTGTGTTTGGTAGGTGTGATCCAAAATCTCCGTCATGGTCTATTGGCCCTTCTAAAGTCCGTTCTTTAGGGGTGAACTGTTGTTCCATTGTTTGTAGAAAATGTATAGTAGAAAAGTAAAGTATTATGGTGGGATTTTAAACATTATTTCCAGCTCATAACATCCCCCTTGGCACTTGCGTTTGGCACTTGAAAGTGTTCAGTGCTTAGCAGACATGACCAGGGATCAACCCCAGAGGGGATCCATGCACATTCCCCACAGGTGCATTTTATCACTTTGATTCTTTACACCCTTTATGACACAATCTTTTCTTTTTTTTTTCATTCTTATTTTTCTCTTCACTAGCCAAAGCGCAGGTTTGGAGATTATTAATGGTTTAGCATTCCTTTGTTATCGAGAGGAAGGACTGGAGGGAGCGAGGATGATAACGAAAAAGTTAGATGACTCAAGTGTTCCCCGTGCTGTCTGTTGTCTTTGAGCCCTCTTACTCTTTCGTCTGCCTTTGATCAGCTGCAGGTCCAGCTAAGACTATGATATCCTTCTCTTACTGCACAGACGCTAGCACTCCACCTTCTAAACACCTCATTTGGTTCAAACATCTCCGTTCACTTTTGCATTTTCCAGCAGATGATTCTGTGGCAAGGACTGATTGGCCATAGCGGAACTGTTAAAAGCAAAAATTCAGCAGTGTGAAGTAGATTTTTTTTCTTATAATCTGAGCTGGGAGGTGTGATGAGTAGGAGGGCAGAGGACACCAACGCTAAACCAAATGTTTATTTTAATGGATTGTTTGTACTACTAGTAGTTATACAGGTGATTGTTATATTGTTTAATTAGATGGAGAACACTACATGCAGGAATGAAGAGACAGATTTAAATGCAAGGGAATATTTTTGTTGCAAAGACTGCATTCAAAAGCTTTTCTTTACTTTTTTGACTGGGCTAAACGGTCGTTGAAATCTATCTAAAACGTGTCTTGATGAAATCGTACTGCAATAATGAGACCTGCGGACTTTTCAAAACCTGAATTTAATTGAGATTTTTTTTTTTTGCAAACCTTGTTTAAGGGCTTAGGAAGCTTCTTCCACGGCAAAGTCCAGCCAAGTAATCTCAACACTGTGATCAGACAGATGGATGGTTTGAAATGACCAAGGGATAGGCAGTGATTGAAAGCAGTTTATTTTGTAAACCTTTTTAAGGCCAAATTAAAGACCTGGGTTTGATGGTATTTGAAACAAGTAGCGTTTGTTTTAGTTAAAGGAAGTCTGGCATGTCAGGACAATTAATTTTTCGTCTTTGTGTCCGTTTGTCGCAACATTATGACTGAAGAATAATTATCCTGAGCATTAAAGTTCATTCTTGACCTTGGAAATAGTAGTTTGAATTATATAGTAACCAGTCAACAACCACCAGTTAACAAAGCAGTTGTTGTGTGGCTCGAGGACAATCTCACAACCATAGTTTATGGAGATTTGTTGTTTTTCGAGATGTAATTGATTTAAATTTAAACTCCCATTTTTGGAGGTTATTCTGTGTGATACTATGAAACCTAGGTTGTAAAGTTCCAGTGTGTGGCATTGTGTGGGATTTATTAGCAGAAATGGAATATAATATTCATAACTATGTTTTTATTAGTGTATAATCACCTGAACCCTTCATATCTACAGCACACAGGGAGCGCATCCCGTTCTCGGAGACTGCCATGTTGCCCCTGCTGTGTTTCTTCATTAGCCCAGAACAGACCTTTTATGTTTTCAGGTTACCTGAAGGCCTCTGTAGTTCACTGAAACGCTTGGGAAGTTGCAGTAACGTGAGCCACTATCACAGTTTTGCACTTGGCGTTCCACGATACCACAGTTTTGGAAAGGGAGGGATGAGCGGTGGGGAATTCCGTTAATTGCAACCACACCACTAGACGCTGTCAATCCTACACACTTTAATGTCAGTAATGCTAACTTTGCTAACAGGGATTCATAGATCCAACTTGATCCCTCTCAACTCTGCCAATACCAACCACCAATCCAACACCAGTGCCCTCTTCTCACATTTAAAAACTGTTAACCACATTGATTGGAACTCAATCATTTGTATTTACTGTAAGATGAAATGAGAGTAGGGATTGCCGTGACAGTAAGTCAGCAGCCTGTCGTGACTGAATTAAGGAACTAAAAGTAGAAACACTACATGTTATGATGACATTGACAACTAGAAAAGGAACTCAGAGAGTCAAGGCCAAATGTCCTATCGCACAATGTCAACAAAAGTGAAAAATAGTTAGTGCATCCGCCCTTCAAAATGTGGATCCGCTCCAAAATGTCATAGGTTCTTCCTTGGCACATGCTTCACCCTTTCACCAAGTTTCATTAAAATCCAACCAATAGTTTTTCTGTAATACTGCCAAACCAAAACTCTAACTTAGGTAATGATACTGTAGTTAATGTGGATCAGTGACATCTTGGCAGATAACCAATCAACTTAAATGTGTTTAGGTCGGTGCATTCTCAATTGAAAAGTGTAGATTTGTCTCATAGACTGTATAATAGAAGGTCTGTCTGAGCAGCCACCTTTTTGTCTTTGCCTCTAAATATGGTCATCCTGCATCGTTCAAACCACAAATGACTGTCGCCATCTGTTGTCCTGGAGACCAAACTACAACCGCAAACATCCCGTCATTCATCTGCAGTGAGATTATTTTGATGGTTCATTCTGTCCATAGCTCTCATTTCAACAAAACCAGCTGTTGTTTGGGATTATTCCAGCTCTTAAAAATAATCAGATGAATATCGATGACACCAGCACAAACCCAGTGTCTGCAGTGAGAGCCATTTGTGTTCTTTTTAAGATGTTTTGCTCCCCCTAACTTTGCACAAAAATGCAGGTTTGGATGTATTGTTTGGATGTATTTTTTTGTAGTCAATTATTTAGGGTATTCTTTTGTATTTTGTACTGTTTTTATGACTTCTTGTGTTTTTTGTTTGTGCAAATGCTTCAGAGGGTGAGTGTTGAGTAAACATACAGTAGACGTTTACTGTCACCACCTCTGATTGACAAGAACCAAAACTTCTTCACTTTAACAATTAAAAAAACTAAATAAATATATGAATATAGTGTATATTAACATATTTGAGGGAACAGGTATGAAACATAAAGGCAATAACCAACCAGGAGGGATTCTCTTATCATTTCAATTTGACCTAATATAGAGTCAAAGTATGTTAGACCAAAACATGTCATGAGATAATTCTCTTGATGGAGTGTGGGATCTGAAATGTTGTTTTACTGTGTTGATATGAAAATATGCTCCTGTGTATTTAACCTAGACCCACTGCTTCAAACGTCTTGTTTTCTTTTGTGGGCTCATGTTTGGAAACTAAAGTATTAAAATCTCTCTGACTTTAAATGTCAATGGATTAAAAAGAAATACGTCTTGGATGGGGATGAACATTACTCAGTGTTGTGTTCCTCTAAAGTGATTTTTAATTTGAAAATGTATCAACCTAAGCAAGTGGATGAGAGCCCACAGTGAGTTAACCCTCCAGTAACCGTTCTACAGCTTTAATTTAACATTAACAAACATTTTGATGCTTAACGATGTGAAGGGACGTGGCAAGGACTAGAAGACGGGGCACACATCGTCACACAACATGATGTACTCTGATGTTGAACACTGGGTGTGTTTGTTGAAGAAAACCAGTGGTGTGTGTGATCTAATTATGTGAGGAAATATGGTTATTGTGTTCCAAAATAAATTATTTTCTCAAAAGAAAACAAAAGTTTCAGTCTCTCTTTGATTTTTATAATATTTTTTAAACACTATAATGTTGTTGAATAAGAAGTTATCTGGTTAATATGCAGGTTTATAGCTATATGCTGACATTATACGCAAAATTGTTAAAGGATTGAATTTGTTAATTCAAAATAAAGTTGAGCCCCCTTGTGGCCACCACTTTATATATTCTCAATATGTTTTTCCCCGCTGCCAAACTTTAGCTACATAGTTTGCACTATAAGTAAAGCCCTTTATTCTTAAAGGTTACTTAACTAAAAGTACAGAAAAATATAAGCAAAATGTACTTAAAGTAGCAGAGAGTACTCATTTCATCCATGTGACTGATCTATTATTATGACATCAGATTTTTAATACTGATGAATCAATGTGTACGCTGCATTTTTGCTCATTTAACTTCTTTAACAGTTCTGTAGTTTAGTCCAGTGGTTCCCAACCTGCTTTACACTTGTACTCCACTACATCTCAGAGACAAATTCTTCTTACTTAACTATGCTTATTTTACTCTACAGATTATTACAACAAAATACTAATAACAAATCAATTATAATTATTATAGATTACACTACATGGCAGTGAAAAAGTAATTTAAATTTAGCCCCACTTTCGCCATCTGCAACGTAAAAAGCATAAATTAATCTAAAAAAGATTCTTTTTTTAATTAATTAAATATTTGATGCTAATATTTTTAATTTTGGTACTTTAAGTATACTATCTGATGTTTGTACTTTTTTACTTTTACCTAAGTATTATTTTGAATATAGGACTTGTAAGAGAGTATTTCTACACTGTGGTATTGGGACTTAAGAGAATGATCTTAGTACTTCTTCCACCACTGGACTAGAGGAACAAGTTTCTATGGTTACTTAAGTCAACTAATTTAAACTGCCTTTATGAAACAGAATTAGCTGAAAATAATCCTGATTTTATGGTTGAACTGTCTATTGTTATGAAATACCCTCCAGGTTTGGGGATATAACAGGAAGACAAATTATTTTAAAAAAAGACAATTCATATAAAACTACAGACACACACACAAAACAATTTAATTGAAAATGTCCTAATCCAGTGCAAATTGCAGAATGTTTTTGTGGTACATCAGGCATTGAGTCTCATTTTAAACAAGGCTGTTGAGACAAATAACTGTTTCCATGGCACTGCATCAGGAGGCTCTCGCTCCTAAAACAATAATCAAATGCAGGCACATCCATAATCAGTTTTACCCTCTTCAAATCTTTCTAAACCCCTGAGACTGAAACACCTCTGTTCTCATTCAACTGAATCAACTGAATCAAAAGGCTGCTCTGTGTGATGTGAAATTATACTTTAAGGCGAGGAACTCTAAACCAAACTGACTCACATTATCAACTCTCATTTTCCCTCTACTTGTAAGGTAACAATGAATGTCAGTGCTGTGAAGTAACAAACATTAAGCACCAATTCTTCTATCTGCAACATCTAAACATCCTTTTTCTTTCCCATTTTCATATCACCATATATTTAATCATTTTCCACCTTCCCTCTGCTCCTAACTCTAGATACTTCTTTTTTGCTCGTAGCAACTGCCTGAATAATAACACAAAATGTCAACCTAGCTTCAAAATAGACCAAATCTGATCACCAACGAAGCATCTAGGGTGAAGGACACTATAACACTTGGGTTTTAAATAGCTATACTTTCAGAGAGCGGTGTCTTCAGATCCAAAAAGCTTGGTGGCGATGGCCTGGCAGTCTGCAACAGGGGCTTTCCCATCAAAATCTGCCGGCAGGATGTCTGCATCGAATTCTTTGAAGTAGTTGGTGAGCTCGTCGCCGTGGACAAAGACCTGAGGGAAGTTATGAAGAGTATTCAGATGAGGAATGTACAAATCTTAATGTTGTGATTCAGATTAAAGGTTAGATAGTCCTCCATTCATACCCTCTCCAGCAGCTTGCTCTTCATAAAGGGTTTCACCACGTTGTATGTGGTGGTGAAATACCAGGGCTGGTGGGTGACGTGGACCGCCTTGAAACGGGCTGGGAAAGAGTCCTGCACATAAACACAAAAAGAGAAAAAAAAAGAGATTTGAAGAAACAGTTCAGACGTCCTACAAAACTATGTTTCCTGACAGCCAAACTGCACTTTCAATACGTTTTGAGGGAAATATTGAACACTGGATGTTTTTGTTGAATTATTTTCTCAAAAGAAAAAAATTAAGTTTCAGTCTCTCTTAGATTTCTATAATTATTTTTAAACATCTTGAAAACCAATGTTGAATAAGCAGTTATCTGGTTAAAATGCAGGTTTCTAGCTTACATTGTGCAAAATTATGAAAGGATGGGGTTTGTTCAATTAAAATACAGTTGAGCCCCCTTGTGGCCACAACATTATAAACTCTTAATATTTTTCCCCATCAATCTTGAGCTACATGATAAATAAATAAATAAATAAACTGCATTCTCAATACGTTTTGAGGGAAAAAAAATGTCCTCGTTTGAAACTTGTAGTTCACGTCGTAAATTGAAACAAACTAAATAAAAAATGCTAAAAAACTACTATGTTAGGTTATGCAACAAAACATCATAATTTGGCATTAAATGACTGCAAAATTGAAACAATATACATGTATAATATAATATATACTTGTTTAGGCATCAAAAGTGCTCTGTTCACATGGGACACAGTCTTCTGGGTAAATGTCGTAATCAACAATGCAGTTTTGATGTATGGGAATTCTTTAGGAGAAAGGGCTACTGAGGTTAAACATCAAGAAATTGTCATCTTTTCCTTTGAGAGTCTGTTCTGACCTGCAGCATGTCCACCATCTTCTTGAGCTCAGCTGGCTTTATTCCCGAGGCGTGCTGCATGGTGAAGCCCTTGAAATTCTCAATCAAGACGAAGCCGTTGATCTGGGTTTCTTCATTCTCCAGCAACTTCTCCAGGATCACACAGTATGCTCTCAAGATCTGTTACACACAATCATTATTTTTTTTTTTTTTAACAAATACATCAGAATGATTTTGCAGCCTTCTTTGAATTTGCTTTCTTGCTACCTCGTCGAATGTGATCTCCTCCAGGTCCCAGTTCTCGATGTTGAAGAGCAGCACTACGTGACCGTGCTTGTCCCTGCTGGGCAGAACCACAGGGTAACCCGCCTCGATGGTGCTGCGGACGGCCTCCGGGGTCAGGTTCTCAAACAGCTCGGGATACTCCTTCCTGAAGCGCACGTAACCTAGAAGACCCAAAACACACACGCACGCTTTTGTTTTCACGAGTTTTGGGCACATATTCATTTCCTGGAGACTTACCCTAATCATAACCTTTACAGTAACCTTTACACTAACCTTAACCGAACCTTAAACCAAGTCTTCACCCTAAAACTTAATGGTTTACGTTATGTGAACATGAAATTAGTCCATTCTGTCCCCCCCCAAAAAAGCGAGGCCCCACAATGTAGCTGTGTAATCATATAAATGTCCCCACAAGACGGGTAAATCACACACACTCACACACATCACAACTGAAATATCAGCTGCATTCTCTTATCAAGCTCTAATGGTTCACAAACCCTTTGTGTACAGTATGAGTGTTCAGTGCAGGTTGACGTGCCAAACACAATGACACCACTATGCTTCGACAGTGCTGCTCTAAGCTTCTTCATACCGAGGCACCAATTAACCCAGAGTGTGTGTGTGTGTGTGTGTGTGTGTGTGTGTGTGTGTGTGTGTGTGTGTGTGTGTGTGTGTGTGTGTGTGTGTGTGTGTGTGTGTGTGTGTGTGTGTGTGTGTGTGTTCAGTGTTTTTACTTGCAAGAGGCAATTAACCCCAAAAAACAAGTTCACGTTCACATCACATTGCTCGCTCACACCAACAACTTCTGCTTCTCTATATTCATAAATGTGTGTGTTTGCTTTCTTGTGCTTATGTTTTGAAGAAAAAAACAATCCAAACTAAAACGATGTTTATTGGCAGCTACAATGGTGTTAAGGTTGAGTTCATTAGATTAGAGTTTAGATTTAAAATTAGAGGTGTTGTGAGCAGGTTATTTGGCTCAAATAAGGCTGATTGAAGGTTACAGTTTGGATGATTGCTAATTAGTTTTGGTTTTACAATTACAAATATAATTTTGCAATCTTTCCTAAGCACACATACAAACAATGAGCAAGTCATAAGCTTCGTACCTTCTCATAGGAGTGTCAATACACATTTTAAAGTCATCTCCTCTTCCAGGCCGACACAATCAGCACATGCGCGGTGGAGTTCCCAGGAGAACACTGTGAGTTCACAAGTAAAGTAAACTTTCTGTCCCGTTAGGAAACAAAGGAGGGCTTTGTCAGGGGGAAACTCAGAAGCATCTCAAAGCCTCCAATTAATGAACACATGCCGCCCTGTCTCATTGATGTGCAGGATTCATGCAAACTCGGGAGCACAAAAGAGGTCTCCCCCTCTAATTGATGGAGCTGCTGGAAAATGTCTGCAGAAACTGAATCTTCCTCGGTTTGTCTCTCTACGATAGAAATTAAAATAGTTTACTACTAACGACTACTAACCCTTCATGAGCTCGTGGGCTCTGACGACTTCAAACTTGCGAGCTCTGAGGAAGCGCAGAATCAGAGAGTCTGGTTTGTCTCCGAAGTGCTCCAGCACCAGTTTGGCCAGGTCGTCTCCCTCCGCCACTCTCTCCTTCATCATGGTCCGCAGCTCCTTCAGTGACGACGCCCGCCTCTCATCCGTCTCAGTCAGCTCATCCTTCGCCTTTGGGGGGGGGAAAGAAAAAAGGGGAGAAAACGAACAACGTGGCTTTAATATTCAGATTTTAACTTGTCTGTAAATGCTGCCCTGCAGTTACTGTTATGTCACCTTTTGCACAGTGTGTCCAGGCAGTTTGTGGCATGGCCCAAACACCGGCCCATGATCCTTCACTGTCAAACGCTCCAGCTTAGACCTCATGGCCTGCTCCTCCTCTGACACCATGCGGAAAGATCCAGTCTGCATAAAGAAGAAGAGAAGCTTTTAAAAAAGACAAGATCATTTACCAATTTTAAGATTTTTTTTAAAGTAATTTGTTTGAAATCCTCCTTTATGTTATAACATCACTTTTTTAAGCCTTAGCGGCTGCATTTTTTTTTACCTTCTCCAATGCTTTAATGCCTGAATACTTCAATAGCAACTCATTACAATGACTTTTAAGTTCCGAACCCAATCAGACCACAAACGATGCACACCAGTGAACGGCCGGTTAATCTGCCTCACATGACTACAGAAAAGACTTAAAAACAGCTTAAGAGTCCATCCAAGAGCCAGAATCTACTGGCACAATACCAGCATTATGCGCTGACAGGGAAATCTCCCAGAGCACCAACCAGTGAAGTTAAGGCCACACACTGACAAAATGACCTAAATAAAGACAAAGTGACACTCAGGTGCTCGTTCTTTAATCTGTTGTAAAGTAGTTAAACTTACAGCAGCCATGGTTACGGCGTCTCACAGCAGCTTCACTGAGAAGAGAAAAGAATTGGCACAAACAAAACATGAGCACATCAAACCATTTATTCAGGCATTTAGTTTGTTCGTCTCAGAGTTTGTTCAGGAGAGACCATGGGATCAGAAATTCATGAATCCAATTATTGGTATATTACAAAATCCACATAAATGATGGAACAGGTGGTGTTATAGGGCCAAAAATCTTTTGGATCAGTGAATACTGAGATGAAAAAGTGATTATTTTACTCATCAGTGGAGCAGAAATCCTCTTACATAAGAGCAGACAGAATACAGATACAAAACAACAGATGTCCACTGACTGCTGCTCTCCCATAAAACTGAATTACCTAATATAGACCGGGTTTGTTCCTCAGGTATTACCGTTACATTTGAATCACAGAGATAAGCACAATATAGATGCAACTGACAATATAAAAGTCTCAACTGAGACATGGAAACTGAAGATTTTTACAACCAGTTGGTGGGACAGGACTAAGAGCATTATGGAAATATCTTCACTACAGCGTTTAGTGTTTTAAAACATATTCTAAAAACGTGTACTGGACGTAGTACATTGAAAGACCAAAGTATTACAGATCGAGCCATTCAAGCCAATCAAAACTTCAAATTACTCAAGAACAAAAGCAAACATATATTTGGCCAAATAATGTTAAAGTGGAATAAAGCCAAATACTGATATTGACATTAGTTGACATATAGTCACAGATCTGACAGCTGTGTGTTAATAATCCACCACCTAAAGTTTAAGACTTGTAACCTTTTACATATGAAATGTTGATGGGTGTAAGTTAAACATCCCAATGGTTATCTGTCTTTTCACATCCAATGAAAACAAGTATTGCTTTATTGATTACTTCTTATCATCACACAATGCAATACCAATATCCTTATAATGCTCATCAGTTATTAATATATACTGATCTATGTCAGGGTTACTTATCTAAAGAGCAGAGCAGCCTTACCTTTAAGCAGACGGGATGAGAGGAGCAGACGGAGTGGCAGAGGAGACAACAAGAGGAGAGGGGATCAAGAGGGGAGGGGTTATTGAAAACGTCACTCTAAGAAGGATTAAAATGACACAGTGGATTACAATGAGAGGCTAATCTACATGATGCAAACTGGATGGGATGGGGGAGGAGAGGTGTGCAGGTCTGGACCACCATTCCGGTGCTCCGGGGGTCCTGAGGAGGAAAATGTTGAAAGAAACACATCAAAACAATAGAACACTTTTTTGAAATCACATCGACATAACAGAAAAGCCAGGAAACATGTTCATTTAGAAAACATATTTAACAAAATTCCAAAAGAAATGACCACATCAAAGTTAGAGAAAACTAATGAACGATATAGAAAACAAAACTGAAACTATATTGTTCATGTGTGTTTTGCACCTCTGAACCAATCTGGTGGTTATTTTTATCACCATTTAATTTAATTTTAAAACAAAAGCAAATGCAAACATAACTCAAAGAGAAACTAAAGAATGAGAAGATACATAATTAAGTATTTCATTCGTGTTCAGATTCCAGCTCCAGCTGTTTACCTCTTAAACATCACATCATACTCACGGGACATTTGACCCAGAACATGTGACATGAAAAGGTACAATTTGAGCTTGATAGTCTTGTGCCTGTGGGAATATCATATGAGAGAGACGACCACCTGTGAAGCACTCACACTTTCAACTTCACATCACACATTCCTCTCCGCACATTCTTTGAAATCCTCATCAGAGGGAGCTACTTGTTTTGGGACCCACATTATGGATTACTTATCCATGATTGCACAACATCAGACTACTCACCTCTCTTCTAGTGCCAGGCAATAATTACAGTTACTGATAATAAACTTTTGGAGACTGATGATAGTTTGGCATGTATCTATTTCCATCTTCATTGTCTCCGCCTTTGTTACCTACACCTATCAATAATTCTGATGTAATTGTTTTAACTTTTGGTTGGTTGGTTGGTTGGTCCTCGGCTTTGGTCCAAATATCTACTTTTTCATCTAGGGCTGTCATCAAGAAAAAACTTTAAGGTGCAATATGCAACATTCAGAGCATTAATATAACAGTAAACAACTATTTTCTGTGTAAAGAAATAAAGTCAGTGGAGTAATGTCTCCCTCTGTTTGTGTTGTTATTAAAGCTTGTCCTTGCTTTGTGACATATCCAGGCCGTCTGCCTGTGCTTTTTGTGCATGTTCATGCATGTTAGCACGCTCTACTGGTTAGCTCACGGCCGCTGCTCTGCACTGGTCATATATGGTGGTCACATCTGATATTCAAACCGACAGCGTTGTTCGCAGATTCGCCTGTCCTCTGGTTCCCCTCTCTTTAACCTCGTTCAGACTTCTTTTTAAGAAGAGAGTTTTTAAGAGATATCTTTATACTATAATAAAGCATTAATATATTTCTTTATGTTATGTTTTGAATGAGCAACCATGGCTTTTTTATCTTCCCTCTTGACATTGTGCTCCCTGAGAAAAAAAGCATGGCGTGAAAATGCAGAGCTCGAGTACTCTAACTGTAGGACATGCATCATATATGCGGGAGCAAAAGGGGGAGAATACAGTTGAGTGCCATCGCTGAGCTGATAGAAGAGGTTAATGAGCTGTTGGTGAACAGAGGAAACGGCCATCCGACGCTGAAGCTGGAGGCTCTGCTGGGTCTCCCTCCTCCACACACTGAGGCCTCTGTCATCCAGAACTGGCAGACTTACTGTTGTTCCTTAATCAGCACCTCTCATTAGTAAACGTTCATGAATAACCTCCTATATCCTCACAAACACATACAGGGGTTAACAATGTCTCCATGTGGCTGTACAGTTAAGTACTTTGATGTGTAGGAATTCCTGACAGTTATGTCACCCTGCAAGCCAACAAATAGGCCTGCATGAATACAAATGAGTCAGACTGTATGAAATATTTATGTGATCTATTATTTGAAGGTTTGAAGGGGGGCATACATGGTTTATCCATCAGGTGATTGATGAGCACACAGGGTTGGAACAGAAAAAGATATGAAAGAAGCAATAAAACTTTCAAAGCTTGTATTATTATAGAATTCCATTACTTGTTTGATGCATTAACATGTACGCAGGTTTTTAATGTTGCAGCTTGCTGAGGTGTAGCCTAATTTTAAGTATTTAATATTCTGTTGGGTAGTTTAATTCATAAAATGAATCATATTAAATCTTAACCCGAAAAGTACAATATTTCACTCTGAGATGTAGCACAAATGTAGCAATAAATGAAAATACTAAAGGCCTCAAACTGACCTCAAAACTGTACTTTTAAGGGCAGTATTTGAGTAAATCTATCTATCTATCTATCCATCCATCCATCCATCCATCCATCTATCTATCTAAACAACTTTATAAGTAAAATTAAATTACAGTGCTGCTGAGACTGAAGACTGATTCCAACATAAAATCACAGGGGTGTTTTTCACAGCCGTCATTCTGACTTGTCTCCTGGTGGATTAAGCACAGGTGTTACTAATAACATTAACGATGGCTCCAGGTGTCCCAGTAAGCCATGAGTGTGATTTGGTTGTCATTATGTTTATCATTTACACCTACCTGTGCTCTTTCCCACTGTGACATGTCAAAATATCTTCTGTGAAAAAGGTAAATGAATCAAGGAGGCCAGAGGGTATTAAAAGTACTTAATACTAGTATACCTGTCTCTGTGAAATACTCCTTATTGGGAGAGGCTATCAATGAGAGGATCAGCACTCCCCCCTGGTGGCTCCAGTAATCTGCTGCTACATTATCCCACATGGCATGAAATCTCCCACAAGCCCTTATCAGAAACATTCAGCAGAAGCTCATACTGTAATTTAATTAAAGTAGAGGAGGAGAAACCATAATATGTTAAGAATAGTTGAAATGGTGCACTGTACTAACAATAGGCTCACTGGCACCAACACATAACAGAAGATCCCTCCACATTTGAACATTTCTATTCATGATTATTTTATCTGAAATGTTCTTATTTCTGACCTGCTAATATAACACTTATTTACTATATATAACAGTTACTTAACTACACTTTAGTGCAGGTAACTGAGCTATTTTGGGACACTATTAACCTGTTACTAAGTAATTCATAGAATGTTTTAACATGAACTTTGCATATATTCAAATTATATTCATTTAGAAACCTATCAATAAACATTATTTATTTGTTTACATACCTTAAATGTCTAAATATATTCCCCTGAAAGCATAATTTTAGGCAGATATACTAAAATAACGTGTATATTAATAATAAGCAACATTTGCACACAGAAAACAAGCAGGCAGAAAATTCCTCCTTTATCTTTACTCTGATCAAGTTTAAACAACAGAAAACAAAGATGTTTCTCTGATGAGATCAACAATCATAAGGCACAAAACAATACATGCAACTCATGTTTTATGTAGACAAATAATATCTTTACACATTATAATGCACCAGTTGGATAAAAAGTGAAAGTAGTTTCGTTCCTTTCTAGGAACAGTTCCATATTATTCGTTTCATTAGTGTTGATCAGATTACTTTAATTAAAAAAAAACAATTTATCACAATTGATTTGAAGTTGAAGTTTTTCTTTTGCTGTGGACATGTTTCTTGACAATCAACCCACACAGTCCAACTTCCTGCTATTTGTTCTAACATCTGACTATCACATGACAGACTAAAAGAGGAATTGAAACTAAACTAGACAGTTCATAACAATAACTACATACATGGACTTCATTTGATGTCAGCAGGATGAATGAATGTACACGATGTAAAAGTACTGTCGTGTCCTGCTTGGTTTGATTTCCACAACATACGTATGTGCACAAGTAAAATCTGATAAATAATGAGTTTTCAGAATTAATTCTTTATCTTAGATTCTCTTTGTGCTGATAATTAAAAGCTTCTTTGTTGGGCCACTGTCAAAATAGAAAACTATAAGTTCTTGAGTGATTTAATAAAGCAGCATTTTGTTTGTATTTAGAGACAAAATGGAAAAAGTTGGAAAACTAAATGTTCTAAACTGGGACAAAGGTCAACATAATGTAAATAACAAGGATCAGCTTGTTAAAAAGGTTGGTTGTTAAGCCTTGCTCATTGGTGGAGATAATCACTTTGTCTTAGGGAAAGTGCAAACAGTATAAAAAGAAATCCCACATGATTTCCTCATCGTCGCCACTCTTTTCCGCTTTTTGGGGAATATAACTTCTTAAGGCATCAGGAAGACAGTTTACGTTACACTAGTTTACAGGACAAATGTAAAACATGGTGCTATTTGAGAAAAGCGACCTCATGATAGAAACTAAATCTAAAAGCAGTGCACTAAAATGCCAGTGTTAACCAGATAAACCTGGGTCAGAAGAAATACCATGAAGTTTGAAATGCCAACCATCCATGAGCCTGAAGTAAACAAGCTACAATAAGGAAACACTTCAACAAAAGGCACAAACTGTCATGCTTTATGGAAGGAATAAGCTTCCAGTTGGAATACGTTTAAAGTAAAATGTAAACATAAACAAATGTGGTGGTACTGATTTACTGACCTGATTGAATTAATGATACGTGCAACATGACCCTTTGTTCCCAGTAGATTCCTCTATGGGGTCAAAGGTTATTGGCTTTTGTTTTGTTTGCAGGTCCAGAGCATGTTTCAATACAAAGTTAGTGATAAATGAGGGGACTCTGTGAAATGCCACTTATTTACCGTGTAGTTCTCTCAGTCCTTCAAAAAACATATAATTGCAGTAAGTGGTTCCTCTTTACATAAAAACCTCCTGAAAAGAAATTAAATACATATATATAGATATACTTGTGATTTTTTAAAAACTATATTAAAAGCACATGTGTGTCAGTAAACCTCCTTTTTGTCTTTCAGTACAAAAGTCAGGTTTGTGTTGAGCTGTAGTAGTTGCCACAAAGCGACCAGGTCAAATCCCGACTCAGCCTATAAACGTCAGAGCGGCCATGATGCTGAAGCCCAGCAGGATGAAGAGCACCTTGAGAAGCTGCTTCCCGGGGGAGTTGAGCTCATGAGGGAGGATCTCTAGAAAGGTGATGTAAATAAACGTCCCCGCGGCGAGCCCCTCCAGGACGGCCTGGATCAGCGCCCCGGCCGCCAGCTGGGCCTCCATCACGCTGATGCCGATGCCGATGCCTATGGGCGACATCAGGGCGAACACTCCGATGTAAGCAGCCACCCACAGCGGGCGGACCGCGCTCTGGACCAGCTTCACCGACAGGCTGAACACTATGATGCTTTTGTGGACCAGAATAGCGATGCAGATCTCTAATACCTGCAGGAAACAAACAACAAATCCTTTAATAGCTTCCATACAAACACAAATAGAAGTTAATATTGATCATTTTGTATATAAAGGCTAAGATTGGGCAATATGACAATATCTACTACAAAACAACACACATTTGTCAACCTTTGGAGATGTTTGCCATACTGTTGTTACCATGGTAACCATGTGCTTGATATCTCTGGTAATTTAAGGTCATTGATGGCAATGATGTCATTCAAAGAGGAGGTATGCGTTATAGATTTCTATATTAGCTTTATCAATCAATTGTACCGATTTCCAGGTGTATAATTTGCAGGATTATCATTATTTTATCCATTAGCTCTTTCTTATTTCTATGTCAAATGTACAATGAAACAACATATATAAATATCAAAATATAAAGAAACATTTTCTTAGATGTACTGCAATAGAAGATCTATCCGTATCTCCCACTTCCAGGGGGTAACTGAACAATAATCAGTGAAGCCCATTGTTCTCTATGGAAAACGTCCTCAGTTTTGGAGATTAACATGAACTCAACAGGCCGGCGTTGTTTATTTAACTCACATCAAACCCTTCTGCACCTGTAATCTCATCAAATAGTGCTGCCAGTGTCCACCAAACACATCCTGAGGACTCTTTTACATTACTGTAGCACGGTGAGAAATACAACCACTGCATTTGTTAAATGACTCGATAAGCCGACTCCCTTTTTCACTCAGTAACCAACAGCCGAAAGCTGTTTGTGTTTCCTGAATAGTGAAGAAATGTTCCAGCTCAGAAGACACATAACAAACACACAACTGCATGTAGAAGAAAAGGCATGAGGGAGCATTGATAGGATGCTCAGACTGCTTAGGTTGTCTTGTGACCACGAAGGTCAAATCTGACTCTCATGATTCCTTTCCTGTCAAAGCGTCCTGAAGCTACAAACTGAAACCCTGCTTTCTTCTGGTTACATGAGTGCAGCACTTTTCTAAGACAAATGTTTACAAAGTGCATGACATGTTATTAAGCCAGAAGACCCACAGAGGAAACTTTGTATAAAAAATTGGTTAAAAGTGTAAAAAGAAAGTGGAGCAAACAACAAATGCTGTGTATTCTGTGGAACTTTGAGTAGATGAAAGGCCACTTAAAGGGCTGTGGAGCTGTTTTTCACATTGTTCTACTGATCTAAAGGTGGTGGTAACCCACTAATATATGCTGCAATGCACCTACAAATGCAGGGAAGAAGAAAACTGCAAGCTAGTGAACATGGATTAAAAATAAACAGGTTTCACAAATGTTTGAGGAAGGAAATGCACTCAAAACACACAATGCATTTTGGTGAGTAACACTGAATGTAAACATGGCTTTGTTTGTTTACAGTAAAACTCTGCAAGACACCTTTAACATCAGATGTTTGTGTCTTCTTACCTTTGAGTCTGTGCTCTGCAGGCCGATAGCAAGACCCTCAAACACCGAGTGGAGGGAGAGGGAGAGGAAGAGCATGAAGGAGCGGAAGGGTGAGTGAGCCTGGAAGTCGACGTGGACGTGGTGGCCGCTGCCCTCCAGATCAGGACTTGTTCCATGTCCGTGTCCGTGACCGTTTTCGTGTCCGTTTTTGTTGTCCGGTATGAGGAGCGCCCTCTCCTCCTGAGACCCTCTCATCTCCCGACAGTTCAGCACGATCCTCTCCAGAATGAGGACCATGAAGAAGCCGGACGCCATGATGAACTCTGGGAGAGGGAAACTGGTCTGTTTGAGACCGACAGAGAGATTAATCAGTTTGCAGGTTCAGTTTGATAAAATCAGGAATTAGGAAGCAGTGATTATAAACAGATTATATTACAGTAAATCCATAAGGACCTTCAGTCAGCAGGATAGGATATCAAGAAGTGCTACTTAGAAAACAACAGGAATGCTGTTTAACAGGAATCCAACTGTTGATCACATGATCTTACACAAGTCTACATTACATTCCAGTCATTTAGCAGACGCTTTTATCCAAAGCGACTTACAGGAAGTGTATTCAACATAGGTATTCAAGAGAACTACTAGTCACCAGAAGTCATAAGTGCATCTCCTTTCTTAAACAAGCATCTAAGAGCATAAACCAGAGCAAAAGTATAGTGCAGAGGCAAATTACTACGAAAACAATAATTGCAACAGACTAATCCGAATATAGTAAGTGCTACAAACTACTACGAATAGGATAAGTGCAGTAAACTACTGCAGTAAAGTCTACTTTATTCTTTTTCTTTATCATAGCATACACAGGCTGAATCTTTTTTTTTTAAAGATAATTAAACTGAAAATATAGTTGCCTTAGTACTCCTAGTAACATTACAGTATACATTACATACATGGACAGATGTAATCTCTACATTGTGTGTCAATTAAGCTATTGATTGAAAGTGATGGCAAATCATTTTGGTAATTCATAAATTGTAAATTATCAAATAAAGACACCAAACATTCCCTGGTTCCAGCTTCTTAAATGTGAGAATTTGCTGCTTTAGTTATTTTTTCTATCATTTTTGGGGTTTTGGACAAAATAAATAACTTGAGGCCAACTCCCACACTGAGAAATTAAGATATGCATTTTTTTTTTTTTTTTTACTGTTTTCTGTCATTTTATAGACTAAATAACTAAAAGTTAAATCAAATAAATACTGATTGATACAGTTAAAATAAAAAATAAAAATGTGGGTTGCAGCCCATGTGTGCCATAATATATGTGACAATTTATTCAGATGGAATTGTTCCAAATCAATCAATACTCTGAAGTACCTCCACCATCCGAGCATCCAGCTCAGCCTTTATGTCGGACAGATAATCTGGAATGATGTCGAGCAGACATGCTGCCAGGAAAACCCCGCCGGCAAAGCAGCTGATCAGACTCAGAACTGTGCGGTGCGTTTCTGCAAATGCAAAGACAAAAACATTGATTATGTTTCGACATGAACTTACACACAACGGTACAATTATTACAGACAATATTCCATTAAGTGCAGAGTTAAAAGAGCTTTTTTTTTCTTCTTTTCCTCAGTCATGTGTTACTCTGCTTTTGTGCATTTCTAAGCAGAAAATCTTTCAATGATTCATGATTCTCTATGAGTGTTTGGGTCATTTTACATTTTACAACTTTTACAACAAAGGATTGGTGGTACACCTCAGACATTGAAAGTTGGAACAATTGTTAGAAGATCATGTGACACATCATGATCACTCAACAGACCACTAAAAACAGAGAAATGATACTCTCACTTCCCAGTTCCAGCCAAGAAAAGCAAAAGTTCACCACACAGATATTAAATTACAATAAATGTGACTAATCCAAGGACTCTTGAGGCTTCAGGCGTCATCCTTGTCAGGTGACTCCAGGGAGGGGTGGAGGATTTGTTCATGGTTGCAGTGAACTTACTTAGGTTGGCATAAATGACAGTAACATTGTAATGGTACAGAAGTTAATAAACAGTGTCAGCTCATCACGAGCTTTATGGAAATGTTCCAAGAAGATACAACATTACATTGAAATATTACTTTTTTTGCTCATACTGGTGGATTGATTTAAATCTGCCCTTTTATCAACCATGTTACCACTTCTCTGTTATCAGTTTGTTAATGGTTTCTGAGGCACAGTTGATAAAATCAATAGCAGATAATTGCCTTTGCATACACTATCTATAGATACAGCATGTGATTCAGTTCAGACATCCTTACACCAGACCTCATGCAAATTCCTGAACATTTAAGGTTGTCTTGTTTATCTGCAAAGTGTAATACATCTTAGAATAAAAATGAAAACACCAAATGAATCAGCCACTTGTCCTGTTTACTTCGGCATTGGTGTCCTACAGCAATCATAGTAAAACCTTTGATTTAGTGCATCATAACCTGCATGGTTTAACAGTGAGTAATGTTTATTAAAAAACACCAGTGCTCACGTGAGCAGCTGCTCGTGTTAGATGTTAATGTGATATATATAAAGGGTGAACTAACCTGTCCCGTTTGTGTCTCTGAACCACTTGATTCGTGCAGGAATGAATCCAAAAAGCAGAGTTAAGAGCAGCAGACCGACCAGAGCTCCTATTTTCACCTGCAGAAGATACTCCATTTCAGCAGCATAAGATGTTCAGTTCAACAGTGAGCTTCTTCTTCTTCTTCTCTACCTAACTGCACTGGCATTTGATTATCTAATCTATACTAAGATATGAGTTTCGTGAGAGCAGCAGCAGCTCCTGCTCAGTGTTGTTGTAGCAGACTGGTTCTATAGGGCAGGCTACGGTGGCCGAGAAGGGAGGAAACAAAAATCGCGAAAAAGTGAATAGGGAACCCAAGCGTACTTATAATAACAAAACATTGTTGTGGAAAGTGTTATATGCTGTTAGTACTGATTGTTAAAAATATTCTACACTTTTATACTTTTATCAGAGCTTTAATATTATTCAGTGGCAGAAAAAGTACTCAAATTACTTATTACTTATTATTTATTACTTATTATGTATTATTTCTAACGTATTATTTATTATTTATTACTTATTCCTTATTATTTATTATTTATTCCTTTTTATGTATTACTTATTACTTATTATTTATAACTTATTATTTATTATTTATAACTTATTATTTATTACTTATTATTTATTATTTATTATGTATTACTTATTACTTATTACTTATTATTTATTATTTATTATTTATTATTTATTCCTTTTTATGTATTACTTATTACTTATTATATTACTTATTATTTATTATTTATAACTTATTATTTATTACTTATTATTTATTATTTATTATTATTATTATTACTTATTACTTATTACTTATTACTTATTACTTATTATTTATTACTTATTTGTTATTACTTATTATTTATTACTTATTATTTATTATTTATTATTTATTATTTATTATTTATTATTTATTATTTATTATTTATTATTTATTATTTATTATTTATTATTTATTACTTATTATTTATTATTTATTACTTATTATTTATTATTTATTATTTATTATTTATTATTTATTATTTATTATTTATTACTTATTACTTATTACTTATTACTTATTCTTTATTCTTTATTCTTTATTATTTATTACTTATTATTTATTATTAACATTACTACTATACATAAGTGGCCTACATTACTCTGTACTTAACTGCTTTTTGCACTTATTTGTTGTCTCAGTACTCTGTGCAATAACAATAACGTTGATTTTAATCTAATCTTTTAATCTAATCAAATACAGTGTTTTATTTTTATTTTAGGCTTCAACAATAAAAACAATATGATAAAAACATTAAATCGTGCATAAATAAGAAAGCCTCAATGATAAGACTGTAGCCTAATTTAGTGTTATTCTAATAATAATTAATAATACATCAAATGACTTAAATAAGTAAGAATAATTAACTAAAGTTAAATCTTATTATAATGATCTTTTTTTCGTTGGAAACGTTATTAATGTGACTTTTTATTGACTTTTAATCTAATCTTTTAATCTAATCAAATACAGTGTTTTATCTTTAATTTTAGGCTTCAACAATATAAACAATATGATAAAAAACATTAAATCAAGCATAAATAAGAAAGCCTCAATGATAAGACTGTAGCCTAATTTAGTGTAATTCTAATAACAATTAATAATACATCAAATTACTTAAATAAATAAGAATAATGAACTAAAGTTAAACCTTATTATAATGATATTCTTTCGTTGGAAACGTTATTAATGTGACTTTTTATTGACTTTTAATCTAATCAAATACAGTGTTTTATCTTTAATTTTAGGCTTCAACAATATAAACAATATGATAAAAACATTAAATCTAGCATGAATAAGAAAGCCTCAATGATAAGACTGTAGCCTAATTTAGTGTAATTCTAATAATAATAATTAATAATACATAAAATGACTTCAATAAATAAGAATAATTAACTAAAGTTAAACCTTATTATAATGATATTCTTTCGTTGGAAATGTTATTAATGTGACTTATTATTGACTTTTAATCTAATCTTTCAATCTAATCAAATACAGTGTTTTATCTTTAACTTTAAAAGATAAAACCTAAATAAATAAGAATAATGAACTAAAGTTAAACCTTATTATAATGATATTCTTTCGTTGGAAACATTATTAATGTGACTTTTCATTGACTTTTAATCTAATATTTTAATCTAATCAAATACAGTGTTTTATCTTTAATTTTAAAAGATAAAACCTAAATAAGTAAGAATAATTAACTAAAGTTAAATCTTATTATAATGATATTCTTTCGTTGGAAACGTTATTAATGTGACTTTCTATTGACTTTTAATCTAATCTTTTAATCTAATCAAATACAGTGTTTTATCTTTAATTTTAGGCTTCAACAATATAAACAATATGATAAAAAACATTAAATCAAGCATAAATAAGAAAGCCTCAATGATAAGACTGTAGCCTACCTTATTATAATGATATTAATGTGACTTATTATGACTTTTAATCTAATCTTAGTGTAATTCTAATAACAATTAATAATACATCAAATGACTTAAATAAATAAGAATAATGAACTAAAGTTAAACCTTATTATAATGATATTCTTTCGTTGGAAACGTTATTAATGTGACTTTTTATTGACTTTTAATCTAATCTTTTAATCTAGTCGAATACAGTGTTAAATCATGCATAAATAAGAAAGCCTCAATGATAAGACTGTAGCCTAATTTAGTGTTATTCTAATAATAATTAATAATACATAAAATGACTTAAATAAATAAGAATAATTAATATTTTTTCGTTGGAAACGTTATTAATGTGACTTATTATTGACTTTTAATCTAATCTTTCAATCTAATCAAATACAGTGTTTTATCTTTAATTTTAAAAGATAAAACCTAAATAAATAAGAATAATTAACTAAAGTTAAACCTTATTATAATGATATTTTTTAATGTGACTTTGTATTTATTATATATATTCTGACCAGCAGGTGGTGCCCTCTCACCAAACTTCAACCCACACACACACACACACACACACACACACACACACGATGATAATTGATGACGACATCTTCCTGCGCCGGATATGTTTTGCCCCCATCGAGCAGGAGCCCCTGAGTGCTGATGTGTTACAAGAAAACCTCTCTGCGGGGAGACTTGTGAGCTTGTCTCTTGATGCAGCAGTAAGTGAATGACGGGTCACAGGTCGATGTCCACGAAGACGAAGCGGAAGAGATCAACAGCAGCGGGTCAGAGAGCCAATGGCGGTGAGACACACACACACACACACACACACACACACACACACACACACACACACACACACACACTGAGACTGTTTACTGCATGTGAAGCTGCTGTGCAGGGTGTTTTGGGATCAGTGAGACCAACACAAGCTGCAGAGGAAGCTATAAATTGGTGTATATGTGGAAGTGAAGAATGACTATTAAATATTTTGTTGTATAGTATGTGTATTTATTGTCTGTGTAGTTGTATAGTATGTGTATTTATTGTCTGTGTAGTTGTATAGTATGTGTATTTATTTTTGTGTCTGTGTAGTTGTATAGTATGTGTATTTATTGTCTGTGTAGTTGTATAGTATGTGTATTTATTGTTTGTGTCTGTGTAGTTGTATAGTATGTGTATTTATTGTCTGTGTCTGTGTAGTTGTATAGTATGTGTATTTATTGTCTGTGTCTGTGTAGTTGAGCTGCTGCAACACTTGAATTTCCCCCATGGGGATCAATAAAGGAATATAATATAATAATAATAATAATAATAATCTTATATATATGTGTGTGTCATTCTACTACACAAGCTGAGTGTTAATGGTGCAAAAAGCAGGTTTAAACACTTCCAGGTCATTTGTTTACTAAATAAATCAAACTTTTATTTCAGACTCCAACAGGGTCCAGTAATGACAGGACATTACATATAATAAATAACATTAAAAAGCACAGTACTACTACATTGCATTACATTACAGTCATTTAGCAGACGCTTTTATCCAAAGCGACTTACAATAAGTGTATTCAACATAGGTATTCAAGAGAACTACTAGTCACCAGAAGTCATAAGTGCATCTCCTTTCTTAAACAAGCATCTAAGAGCATAAACCAGAGCAAAAGTACAGTGCAGAAACAAACTAGTACGAATACAATAAGTGCAACAAACTAATATGAATACAATAAGTGCAACAAACTAATACGAATACAATAAGTGCTAAGTGGAAGGCTCAGGGTAGTACTTCTTGAGATACAGAATTGACTTCAAGTATGTAGAAGTTCCCAAATACAAAAAAGGAGATAACTTAAACTAGCTATAATCTTCCGTTCTTATCAAGTATGTTTTTATAGTATCTTAATTTAACATTGTATTTAACTATATACATGTTTTCAAATACACAAATCAATTACAGAACAGAGCATACAACATAATACATATGCACCAACAGATCTACAACTAAAAAGTTGTAAATAAAGTAGTTCTGTTGTCATGATTTAGATCATTTTGGGAAATAATCACTTAAAAAATGCAAATTCTATTCATTTTTCACATACAAGAAAAGGGTCTAGAGATACAGAATTGACTTCAAGTATGTAGAAGTTCCCAAATACAAAAAATGAGATATCTTAAACTTTAGATATCATCTCCATTCTTATAATTAGACACCAATGCTAAACACCTTCAAAGGACAAAACAATAAAATTTTCAGGTGTCAAGTTTCCCCATACTACATTTGATTTCCAAAGTTGTTAAAGAGCTTTATTATTATTCAGGTTTTATTTCTGATTAGCTGTATATCGTATATTGATACATCTTAAGATGTGAGAACACAAAAAAATCACAAATCTATAGGTTTTTTTTAGCAGAATCTATTAGATGAATGTCAGATATCAAGTTATATTTACTGCCTTCAGAAAGCAGGAAGTTTAGACAAGTACAATTAGAATTTCATGTCTGAAAAGCTGTTTTGCAGTTGTATTTACTCAACATGCCTTTATTATTTGGTGTGGTTGAGAAACAGTCCCACAATGCTGAAACTGCTCTCTGTGTTTTACTCCACAGCCCAAAGGGAAAGTTGGCACAAAGGGAAAGAAGCAGATCTATGAGGAGAACGGCGCGACTCTGAAGTTCTACACCAGAGTCATCCTAGGAGCTAACGTAAGAACCTCAATGAGATGACAAAATACATGTTTAAATATCAGTGAGATGGATGCTGCAGTTCTTGAGTGGTATCACATTTACCTTAGTTCACTAATGTGATGTCTTTGTTAACCTAAATCTCACTGGATCAAAGCTTTGTTCATTACTTCAGTTCTGCAAGTGAATCTAACGCAAGCTGCAGATCATCACAATGTATTTTTCACATTATTTTATGTTATATCAGTTACGAATTAGGGGTTATACAATACAGATAAAATCCTCTTTTTACAATAACAAGTCAGTTTTAATTGGAATAATGATAAATACAACTTTTAATATAGTAAATTATTTAAAAATTAAATTGTAAAACTGTCTTTTTGTTGCTCCTACAGTGATTTGTTTGCCTTTAAAAAAGGAAGGTACTTGGTTATTTTCAGAATTGATTTATATGCAAAGTAGTTATGGATTTTTAGTCTAAGAAATGTTAGAAAATAGTGTTGAAATGATTGATTCCTTATCATAATAGTTGCAGATCAAAAACTACTATTTTCTTACCACCACTACCATTAAACTGTCATGTTATTCAAACCCATAAATATACTTTTATTCCTCCTCCTCAGGCAATATATGCTGCGGTAAATCTTTTGGTTTTCAACGGTTCCTCTACATTTTCGACATGGGTGAGTGCATGTAATCAATATCACTTAATATCTCAATATACCTTATTCTGATTCACCCCTCCCTCCCCACCTCTAACGCCTTCTTTGCCTCCTGCAGCTCCTGCTTATGTTCGCACTAGCAGTGTACGTCGGGAGTTACCGCTCCATGTCGGCGATGGCCAAGGCGGCGTTTGCTGAGGACGGAAGTCTCCTGGACGGAGGAATAGACCTCAACATGGAGCAGGGAATGGCAGAGTAAGTAGTCCCCGAAATCCAAATAGGGCTCAAGTATGGTGGGAAAGGAAAGTCTACTTACACAATGAAAACAACGTTACTTTGTGAAACAACTTAGAGGTGCACATTGGTTGAGCATATGGAGAACAGGAAGCTTTGCAGACATTACTTGGGGCTGAAAATACTTCTCAACCTCCTCCACTGCGTAAATGGCTGAATTTATACCTTCGTGTAAAGGTGACAATGTTAAAAGGCACAATATATAGGATTTTTCCCAGACTCATACTAGAGTAATCCCTCTCCCTCATCACTTATGACCCACTAGAAGTGTGTGTCGGTGTCTGTATCTGCAGAGATCCTGCCCTCTGCCTAATATTGCTTTGGTTGGAAAGTTTCTGGGCGTTTACCTTTTATGAAAACGTAGAAACCAGGTGCCAGATTGTAAGCACGAATCCAAAAGGAAGCTACGAAAATGGCTGACACAGCGCAGAAAACACAAATTGATATCAGACAAAGCAAAACGAGCAATGTAACCCTTGTTGAGCCGCGGAGGAGGAGGAGCCAGCTTTTAATGTTGTGTTCACAAACATCAACCTACAAGTCGTACTCATTGTGCCTTTAATTTAAAGGTGATACATTTGAAAATCAGAGCATATATAGAGCCTTTAAACACCTCTCAACATGGGGGACAACTGAGACGACGGATTGCTGCTAACAGTGCGAACAAAGGCAACGGTGCTGACAGAGCTAACAGTGTTTACCTGCGGGGAACTGAAAGGTGGCCGTTACTCTTCCGTGACGATGCCAGAGTCGGCATCATCAGCTGTAACCGCTGTATGAGCGCAATGAGCATAGTGGCGTGTGTGAGCTAACCAGTGGGGCACGCTCACATGCACGAAAAGGCACGAGGCCTTATCAACATGTATACATTACTCCACTATAGCTCTACATTGCAGATATTTGTTTACTGCTTAATTAATGCTCTGAATGTCTTTAAGAGAACCTGATTTATGTTGGTGAATCAAATGATATTTTTTTGTCTTTGGGTGTTTGTATTCTGTGTTCATTCAATTATTGGTTAAATATACACATTAGTTTCATTTCTCTATCAAAGAAACTAAATGTAATGTTCAGTAGAGTTTTTGCACTAATAACATAAAAGCTTTGGCCACATTTCTGTGTGTTCTGTTGGGCCTATGTACGGCACAAACACCATTTTGATTATAATATATATATATTTCTTTGCGTATTATTAAAGTATGTAAACAGCAGTCACATTCTTTGTTAGTCCTTGCTGAACTGGACAATGTTTTTCTTCTGTGTGCACAGAAACATGTAATTTTTCACTGATATTTTATGTTGTGTGTTCTGGTTTTAGGCACCTGAAGGACGTCATCCTGCTCACAGCCATCGTACAAGTCCTCAGCACAATCTCCTCTTATTTCTGGTATCTTTGGCTGCTGGTAAGACCACATCCTTGATAAATCCTATGAGATAGCTGTTAATGTTCTGCCCGATTCCTTTCCTGCTTTCCTCTTGTCTCATAACTTAATCTTGTCTTCTCTGTGTGCGTGTGTCTGTGCGTGTGTGCGTGCGTGTGCGTGTGTGTGTGTGTGTGTGTGTGTGTGTGTGTGTGTGTGTGTGTGTGTGTGCGTGTGCGTGTGTGTGTGTGTGTGTGTCAGGCCCCGGCCCGAGCCCTCCACCTGCTGTGGGCGAACTTCCTGGGTCCCTGGTTTATGGCAGAAAGCCCGTCGGCACCGGAGGAAGTGAATGAGAAGAAGCAGAGAAGACAGGAGCGCAGACAGATGAAGAGATTCTGATGCTGCAGGGCAGACGGAGCAGTATTTTTATACACAGAATCTAATATACAGATAGCGAGGATCTCATAAGTTATTCAGGAAGAAATTTGGTTATTAAATTAAACTCAATCCAAATCTGATACTGTGGAATCTGCATTTCCATGTTTGTTTGTTTTTTCTTCTTTCTCCCCTAATCCAATTTTCTCCCTAAGATATTAAATGTGGTGTTCCCTATTTAGATAATGTCACGGTCCAAATCTCATTCATCCTCATGCAGAGATTTAAGAGTTTTTTTGCATTTGCACAATTCCTCCACACTGACCCCTGCAGATTTCCATCAAACGTTCCTTAACATCCACATATGAATGATGAAAATGAGTCAAGAAGCCATGGCCAGCTGAATATATTCTGCTTTATCATGGCATGTCTTTTATTTTCACTTAATTTTTTATTTTTTTAAATCTCTCTAATGTAAAATAATTTATCCTCCATGACAGAGCTGATTTTGTTTGTGAGCTTGTTGGCCTTCTAAGAATCAACTGGAAAGAATTCAAGTTTTAATAGACAAAATAACTCTTTTTGCAATAAAAAAAATCCCTCCAGTGTGGGATGTTGATCATCACATGTGTTTCAAGGATTTATTTTTGTTATCGTCCACATGACTTAAAGTACTGAGCAATAAACCTTTTTTTTCCAGGAGACTAAAATTATCTTTTTAGTAACCTGTGAAATCAACCGAGCATAAGAGACAATTAACGGTCCACCTGAAATGTTCTGTAATAAACTTTAAGGGGTTTAAATGTAATTCTCATAAAGAAATGTGGAATTTAGCCTCCTTAATGAGAAGTAGGAATGTGAACCGTAAAGGCCAGGACAGACTGGAGTTATTCATACTTTCCTCTAATAGCTTTCTAAAACCTTGCCAAGAATTTTAACTTCGGTAATTAGTTTTGGTGTACATCTTTATTAAAGTGTTACTAATCATATGAAAACTTCTATTTAATTAAATAAAGGCGTGAGCACTGCAGCCACAAGAATGATGTGGCAGCTTCAGGGTTTAGAGGACAGCAAGCAGGTTTTTATTAATTAGAATTTTTAAATACAGTTTGAGATAATGTCAGACAAATAAATTAATTAGAACGTCACATTAAAGTACCTGGCTGTAACAAATCAGACAACACCTGTCTTTTTCCAGAGGCTCTTGAAACTGCTCATATATTTGAGATTAGAGATTTAGGATCAAAGCTGATAAATCAGTGCCTAGATGACAGTTTAATCCCCAAATACGAAAGAAATGCCAACCGCTCTTCTGTTTCCATCCGGTGAGTTGAGCCTTGTCCTCAGGGGAGAAAATGTTATTTATTATCAAGTCTGCTAAGAGACTTTATTCTTTCTATCCAGTGTTGACAAAGTGTATTTAGTGATTATGTTCATGCTCAGACTCCAGAGATAGTGAGTGGGCTCGCAAAGCCCAGATCTGCTCCAATTATAATTACAGATTTCTCATTATTGTTTCATCCAGATGCTCAGCTCAACAAGCAAAAACCTGCAGTCAGGTTTCACTGTTATACTGTGAATCCTGTTAGAAGGAAAGAAAACAGCAGGGCATTTACAAAGTTTGTCTTAATACATACAAGAATTTGTTTTTTTTCCTAATTTTATACTCTTCCTAAAGTCCCCAAAAAGCTTTTTCCAAAATGACTGCTTTTACTTTGCCAGCGTCCTGCCCTCCTTCATTCCTGCCGTGTGGTCCTATACTGTCTCTATTATAGGGTTATAAACAAAGTAACCAAAATTAGAGCAGCACGGCATCCAGTTGTCAGGGCCAATCCCAGATGTGGGCTTTGAGAGGGACCATGTTGCAGTGTAATTTAGCACTGGAGCCCTTCTGCGTGTAACCCCACCCCCTCAAAAATCACATATGTACTTTGTGTTTTCTGGCTGTTTTTTTTTTTTGTAGGAAGTTTTGCAGAAATGGAGATTTTACATGTTTATCTTTAACAATCGCCTACGAAGAAACTCCCCCGTTTAAACTTTAAAAATGTTTTCCTTCTGGCTGGAAAAAGGACACACGATTATTTTTGTTCGAAACTTTTTTCATATGCAAACTTTCAGTTTTCTTTTCTTTTCTCAATAGCACGGCATTGTCTCTGCTCTTACTTTGAGGTGCAACGCAAAACAGAGAAGTATCTCCCAAAATAACTTGTGGCATGCAAGAGTCCCTGTCTTGGCTGCTGATTTAAGATGGAGAGAAAAGGAAAAGGAGTGGGAGAGAGAGGTTCTTGTTTGCAGTTAAAAAAAAAAAGGCAGTTTAAAAAAAAAAAAAAGGGTTCATCCTCATGTAATGAGGGAGTCGAAGCTGCATTCCATTTTCCAGGCTTTGTGTGCAAAATAAAAACTCCCATTATACAAGCCAGAGAAAATAAATGCTTAAGTGAACAAAATGCATTAAACCTGCGATAAAGAAAGTTGAAGTGGAACCTTTTGTCTCACTGGCTCCAGCAGAACATGGCCCTGACATTTTAGATCCCTTTTCACTCACAGAGCCAGACAAAACAGGAAATTGGGGGGCATTTGGGCAACAGTCGAGCCTTTGACCCTTGAACTTCAGCGCTCCCTTTCTTTGAAGTGAGGAGAGAGAATCACAAGCAATTACATGCGATGCAGAGTGCGTTCCCTTGAACATTTAGCCTCCACTGTGTAAACAGAATAAGAGCTCTCTGAGTGTGTTTGGCAGAGAGGTGGGTGTAGTCTGCTTAAAGTTTATGATCTATGCTGTGTTTTGGCCTTGTTTTAACTCAAGCTAAGCTGACCCAAACACTTCTCACAGTTTGGGTTACAGCACAGGACTTACTGATTTTAGTATTAGTGTTTTCTCCTGCTAATGACAAACAAGCATTACTTTTTCCAGCATTATCCTTTAACTTAAAGACGACACCGGCCAGGCAGCGTTCACAGCTCCCACCCTGGCCTTAAAAGAAAGCTGTCAAGAGTTCCTGCTGCATTTGACTTTGTGTGTGTGTGTGTGTGTGTGTGTTGTGTGTGTGTGTGTGTGTGTGTGTGTGTGTGTGTGTGTGTGTGTGTGTGTGTGTGTGTGTGTGTGTGTGTGTGTGTGTGTGTGTGTGTGTGTGTGTGTGTGTAAGCATCAGACTCTACCCTCCTCAGAGCTTGTCACCTCTGTTTTACATCTTGCTGCGTCTCCTGTCAGCCGGTCATCTGCTCCTGTTTGTCACCAACTGCAAACTGAAGGCAAAACCATAAAACCACAGACGTAATGTTTCATCTCTTGATGAGCCACAGCCTTTAGCGGATTAATAAAATACATTTGTTAATTTGATGGAACATGCTGCTTTGGACTGTAACATCTTTAAAGATGAATTAGGTGTCTGCACATAAACACCTCCCTGAAAACGATCTTTCTCGTCGTCATACTGTTACATAAATCAAAAATAATACTGCACACTTTTATGCTGTAGTTAAAACGTCTGCCAAGGTGTTATCATCAGTGTAAGGCAACACTTTTTTTTAATGATGGTCCCATCTTAATAATAAACTAAATATAACTGCATCTTTACCTGATGAGTACTTTTAAAGGGGAACCCTTCCAATTTTACATCTGTCTGTTTGCAAGTCTGGTGGAGTTTTATTACATATGTGAAAAAAGTAGCATGAAGCCGTTTGTGGCTCCAGAATAAGCAGTGTGAAATCTGATAAATTGCCTCATGTGATGTTACTTGAGTCAGCATCAGTTGGGGCTGAAGACCACCAGTTTGAAAATTAGATAAAACTGTCAGTGTGAGTTAGAAAGAAGTGGGTTTACCAGAACTCTGGAGTCAAATGGTCTAACACATAGCAAAGCACATCCAGAGTAAGGGGAATACAGTTCAATGGTAATGCATGCAACACTTAGCCACAAAAAGTCTGAGCAGTAAATAAAATCTATGTGCTAAATTATAAGACAAAATAGTAATACAATGACTAAGACGTTAATCATATTACTGCAACTTTCCGGCCAGTGACCTTTGTTTCATGTCATTCTCCGCTGTCGCCATCTCTCTCTGGCTCCTCGATTGTTTCCTGTCTCTCTGTCTGCTACCAAATGACAAATAAGTCAAGCAACAAAGCCCTATCATGTAAGCAGCAAACAGATACTTCTACGTCAGTTCTCCAAAAAGGTTTGTTTATGTCATCAATCTCAGTTCAGCATTTGTTATATGATCTTTTATATGAAGTTACTCACCATTTTCTGCCAAATTCTAGCTGGAAGGGTTATGCACTTTTTACTTTTTTTTTTGTACATTTACATTTACTGTCTAAAGCAACTCCATGGAGATGCAATCTCCAAGCCTGACTATTTCTTCAACCAAGTACGACGCACATGCTACAGACATAGCCACCACATCAGGAATGCTAGCTCAGGTCACTTGATACCTCCAACCCCAAGAACAAACCTCCTCAAACGCATAGTTATCTACCGTTCAATCATAGCTTGAACTCACTACCTCCTCATATACCTTTAACAGGTAATAAATTGTCATTTAAAAATCAATTAAAGGCTCATCTGAGGCCACTGACCATATGACTAGAACTCCATTGCCTTTGTGGGCTCCTGATCCTTCGTGGAAGAAGTCATTGTGACATAATGTATTTGGTCGGTTCTGATACAATACATCCTAGTCCAACTATATCTGATTGTACTATTTAAATATTCAGACTGTTTGTTTTACGTCATGTATTGTTTGTATTATGTTTTGTCCTTTCTGTGGAGCCAGGGAAGATTTGCAGCCACCGAGGCGTCAGCTAATGGGGATCCAGTTAATAAACAATATACAATAAACAATCTCATGAAGAGATGCTATAACTGTCAGTGAGAGTTAGCTTCACATTATTCTTGATTTGGAGAAACTTCAACTACATGAAGTGCTTCAATTGTGGATACATATGTTTGAGGTGACTGAATAACAAATTGACACATGGCCAATCTTTCTACTTTAATCTCTCTAATAAATGCATTAAATGCCATAAAATACTTAAAAAGTAAGCTCCCAACACTGCATTGACACCTGAGCAGCTGGTTTTAATAAAAGGATCCAATGATGAGATGAACCCTCTATGTTGTAAACTCTCAAAAACATATTCTTCCTGGGCACAGACCACATCAATTCTACCTCTATTCAATA
Source organism: Anoplopoma fimbria (assembly GCF_027596085.1). Lineage (NCBI taxonomy): Eukaryota > Metazoa > Chordata > Actinopteri > Perciformes > Anoplopomatidae > Anoplopoma > Anoplopoma fimbria. The sequence continues at coordinate 8,710,094 of NC_072450.1, read as the reverse complement.
CTTTGTTTGGTTGTTTGTGCTTTCATTAAAACTAAAAAAGAAAACAAAAGGTCCTCCGTGAGGAACCACAACCATTAGTAGCAGCGGTGGCGCCACTGTCCGCATGACTCGGGCTGACCTAGGATCAGTGAGCGACAGGCTCCATCACACCGGGTTCCCTTCCTCTTCCTTTGTTTTCATCCCGTTTCCTTCCTCGTTTTCTCAGATACTGTTCCCCCCCAATGGAAGTCTAAACAAAATACAATACTGTGAAGTAAACAAATGCATAAATATCATGTCCTACAGCCTTGGCCTTTACCAAAACCAGACCCAGCCTCATGAGGATCCCAGGACAGGGTTTTGGTTGGTGCTTTGCTAAAGGAGCTACAATACGGACTGACTGGGACTCAATGTATGAATGTGGTTTATGACTCTGGTGCAGCAAAATAAAAAGTGTGTTATTTGTTTTTTTCATTTATGTTCACAAAACGATAGTGAGCGTGCTGATTCAGAAAGAAACAGGATGGTAGAAAAATGTAATAACAGGTAGTTTCTTTGCCTGTTTGCCTCAGAAAACTTGAAAACAGGAACAGTTAGCTTGGAAACATCTACGTCAGCACAAGCACAACAGAGCTGCAAGGCCATTTTTGTGTTTACTTTAATATTAAGACCAACAGATTTACATCAGATCTTAAATCTTGAGCTCAAACGCTGTCCCAACCTCCAACGCCCAAATAGCTTTTGGCCAAACTGTTATCACAAAATGTTCTTGAATACAATGTTTTGTCCTGAAAGCAAGAGTGTTTTCTAGCAACAGTGTGTCCGATGCACTGGTTGATAAGGAAGGAGACAGCCAAACCTAAAATGCGCTCTAAGTGTAATGGGATATCAAATAGGGGAATTTATGCCGAACAATCCAGCGTCTCTGTTAGACATGAGGAAATATTATGCATCCTATGATAATAAATAATGGCCCTAATGGTCTGTGGCACATGGTATGGTATTACAAAACATGTTATAGAACTTTCTGTTATTGAACGCTCCAAAATAGTCAACATGTCAGTCTGCATTTGTGCATATAAACACTTAAAAAATCTGAAATGTGTCGTGGAACAAAGAGCTGGCGATGCAGCGTCCATCAACCTGCACAGTTGTTAACTTGGCTAATGCTTGCATTAACATTAATGAGCTTTTACACACTTTTTACGCAGCTCTTGTGTCACCCTTCTCCACTGTTTCGATCCCCGTCCATCCTCGCCCACCTCATGCTATTAGTAGACCTATAATGGAAGTCTAGATTAATGGTTAATTTCCAGGAAACCCCTGTGTTCTGTCATAAAGTGCTTTCCATTAATTAGTGGCTCTGTTTCTCAGAACGGAGGGGGAGAGAAGAAGAGTGATTAATGAGCTAACTAGTGCAGCCAGCGGCTCGCCTAGCTCCAGTGGTGAGCGTGAGAAGAGTCGGATCCGCAAAGAGAGGGTAAGAAAATAAATATGTGGCCCTTGAAAAAAAAAAAAAGTGCATGGAAATTCATTGAAAGGGTTGTTGAGTGCAGTTTCAAAGCGATTGTGGAACATTAGAGCTGAACTCAGAGAGAGAGAGAGAGGCTTGATTACGCCCTCTCTGGTGCCAGAGGTCCAGCAGACGGGGATGGGCGTGTGCTGCCGAACGGAGAACTGTTATTGGGAAAGCAGTTCAGGCGACTTCTTGACTTCTTTTGCTCTCTGAAGGTGTAAGGGTCATTCTCCCGAGGGTTGGGATGAGCTACTGCAGCAGGACTTTGCTCTAAGAAACAACGCAGGCTGAACATTTTGAGACTACGCTGAATATTATTTAAACTTCACATCCTCAAAAAAATAACAATAAATATTTATAACCCTTTGTGCAAACACGCTGACCCCACTTTAATATTGGATGCTGTTTAATGTAATTGTTGAAGCAGTTCACATTTTCTCTTCTGAGATGAGAAGATCGATAGCACTTTCATGTATGGATGCTAAATATTAAGCTACAGCCAGCAAGATATAACTAAGTAAGCTTTAGTGGGTTCTTTATGGAAAAGTGATTTTTTTTAACCAGACGGAGCCAGGCTAGCTGTTTCCCCTTTTCTTTACGCTAAGCTAAACTAACCTGCCCCTAGCTGTAATTTAATATTTAAAGGAATGGTTTGACATTTTGAGAAAATATGGTTATCTGCTTTCTTGCAGATGATCAGATGAGATGATTGGCACCACTCTCATATGTGTTAGTTAAATATGTATCTACAGTAAGCAGTCGGTTATCTTAGCTTAGCATAAACACCGGAACCTGTGCAAACTTAATCTGTACAAAACCCAAATCAAAGTAGTTAGTGAGCTGGTATATTTTTGTGAGTTTTTTTACCATTGAGCAGAGCCAGGCTAGCTGTTTCTCTGTTTCCTGTCTTTATGCTAAGCTAAGCTAACTGGCTGCTAACTGTAACTTGATAGTCAACAGAATACAAGAGTGGTATTGATCTTCTCATCAAACGCTCTGAAAGAAAGCGAAGATATGTATTTCACAAAATGTCAAACTACTCCTCAGGATTAGCTCCAAACAGAGGAATATTTCCGCTGGCTAATGTTTCTACCCCGTGGCAGTATTTCTGTCCAGGGACTCCTATGGACGTCAGATTAGGAGGGCAGCCTGGCATGAGTCCAGAGGCAAGGCTAGACATTATCTCCAGCACCGCCGCATGTTTTGATAAGGGGGCCTCCCAGTCTCTCCAGTGCTGCCCTGTAAGTGGCTGGGAGTGGGCAGCAATAGTGTTTGTGCGTGCATGAATGTTTATGTACGCATGTGAATGTGTGTGTGTGTGTGTGTGTGTGTGTGTGTGTGTGTGTGTGTGTGTGTGTGTGTGTGTGTGTATGTGTAAGTGCAGAGTAAACTGCCGCCTTGGTGGGGCAGCAAACTGTCTCTGGTCTAGAGGAGAGCCATTAGGGGAGCGATGAAGCTGATGACATGTTGTTCCTGTGACAGGCCGCCGGGCTGCCGGGCCGCCGGGCCCCGGACTCCTCTCTGCTGCTGGGAGCCCGCGGGTCTGCTGCTGGACAGACACGGAGACACAGGGACTGAGTTTATTTTGGGAGGTGGTTTGGTGCCGGACACCCTGTCTACTCTCCCACGAACCTTAATACACCACCAACCCCCCTCTTCCAACACTCACAACACACACACACACACACACACACACACACACACACACACACACACACACACACACACACACACACACACACACACACACACACACATCTTATCGCCAACACACACACACAACCAGGACGCTTTTACATGGCGTCAATAACAATTGTTGAGCTGACACAGATTCTGTTTAAGGGGCAGTTCACACAACTTATACAAAACAAAATCAGGTTTTGATCCGTCTGTCTCAAATTCAGTCCAAATTAAGTAAATTTAATTTTAATTATAGTGCTCAAAGTTTTTAAAATACCCTTTTTTTAACCTTTTTTCCTTTTTTATACTTTTTTATACTTTTTTATACTTTTTTATACTTTTTTATACTTTTTTTTCAGAAATCTGTGTCCCTGGTTCGAATCCAGCAGGTGACTCTTGATCCCTAGTTTCTTGTCCTTTTTCTACTGTATCTAATAAAGGCATAAAATGTCCCAAAAATTACTTTAAAGAAGAAAGAAACATTTGTGATCATCTTTTAAATAGAGCGTGCATAACAAAACTCTTTATTTTATTGGATGAAAGCAATGCTTCTTGTCTTCTTCTACTCTCCTTTTACTGTTTATCTTCTATTTCTGTTTAAGGAATCAATGCACGAACAACAGTAATAATGACTGAGCCTGTAATTCAATGATGGTGTGGCTGCACAGACTATTGCTTTTTTGTCAAGTCTCCAATAACCAGTATCCCTCCGGTCAGCTGGCCAGTTTGTCCTCTTTGAATTTTAGTGATGCAGACGGTTCTCTGACTATTGATTCAGGATTCAGGTCATTTCAGAGAGCTTTATTGTCATTGTCTCTAAAGTAATTACAGTTGCATGTCCAATCAGGCGCTGAGCCATACAGAGATATGAAAATAACATTATTACTGTACCAAAATATACAGTAAAGAATCATTTTTGGAATAATATAAACATATTGCACTTAATCTCTGTATACATTAACCACACAAAGCAGAGGCATGTGATAGGGAGGGAGTATTGCTCAGGTTAATGCCATCCTGTCTCACATTAATTACCACCTGTCTCACACTTTGGGTTGGGTCTGGTGATGTCATTGCTGCTGTTATTATAACATAGTTTTACTGTTGAATTATTCTCACTTATATGCTTTAGGGAAATATAACAAAAAGCAGATCCTAAATTATTTTTTCTATCGAGTGTCCTTACCTTATAAAAAAATACTGTGTTTTGAAATACTACAAAGAAAGTTATTAATAAAATAATTAATTATGTTGTAAAATGCATCCAAACTTTCTTTTCACACCTGCCCTGGTAATAAAAATACTGTGTTACAACTTGAAAGCTTCTTTTGTAACTGAGTTTTGACTATTAGGAATGTATGTTACACCCACTTTGATTTATGTGTTTGACTCTGCTGATGTCATATACACCATCTGACAGTTCTTAATAAATTATAGAAAACAATAATATATAGAAAACAACACCAGGGTTGTAGTCAATGCTGCTTAACTTCTCATGATTCTGTGATATATATATTTTTTATAAATAAAATGGTTATTTATTGTTTTTAAAGACCAATAAATCACACGTGGCTGTGAGTCCCAGTGGTGTTTATGTAGCCGCTGAAACACTCAACTGTGGTCCAAAACACTTCCCTCTCTGCATCTGATTGAGTTACACAGGGAAACACATTTTGAAACAGGTGCCCACTGCTGCCACACACACACACACACGCACACACACACACACACACACACGGGTCTCCTCTTCTTCCTCGACTCCTTCCTTCTGTCATTGTAACTCGACTCCCAAGTCTCCAGCCAAACCCTGTCGTACCTCACATACCCCAGCAGAGTCCCAGTCTTGATACGAGGCACATAAAAACTGTAACTGGAAGAGCCAGTGACACGCAGGGTGAACTCCTCTGATACGAGGTGTGAACGGTCACCCACCAGGGAGACTGTGCTAATGTTCTGTCGTAACATCCACTTGAACCAACGCTTGTAGAGTTGTTAAAATGCCAGTCTGTGGAGGTGGACACGTTGGCACGGAGACTGGCACTGGGAGGACTGGCGCGATGCCACTTGGGGATACCCTAACCCCCTGTTTACCCCTTGTTTACCCCCTGTGGTCTTTGCTAGTAATACTCGTTCCCTCTACTAAACTGTGTGTACAGCCACTATTTGGTCACTGCTTAAAGGCACAGTGTGTAGGATTTAGTGGCCTCTAGTGGTGTGGTTTCAGATTGAAACCAACTGAACACCCCTCCACTCAACCCTAAGTCTCCAAAACTGCAACTTCAGTGACGTGATCCGCTGAGTGCAAAACGATGGTAACGCCATTCCCCTCGCCCAGAACCCATCTTACCATGATAACGCTACTTTAGGCGGCTTGTGTTGCCGTGGTTTTGCACTCTGTCGCACATGTTACATTAGTTTCACAAGCACGTCCGAGAATCTACGGTGGCATTAAAGTAACGTAAAAAATAAAAAAGGCTCTTGCTGGAGCCAGTGTTTGGTTTGTCCATTTTGGGCTTCTGTAGAAACAAGGTGGTGCAACATGGCGGACTCCAGAAGGACGATCCGCTAACAATATTACAATTCCTACTATAGCGACTGCATGACCTATTCTACAGTGCCGCTGATTGGCTTACCCTGATATTCTTACCCTAACCAATCTCACCCCTAATGCATAAACCATCACCAATCCAGCCAACCAAGGGAACGAGCCAATCACAGGCAGAGTAGGGCGTGTTAGGCCTTCACCATAGCATGATTCGCAATTTAGTGACCCACTCCCTATGTAGACATGACGTAAAGCATTGCAGTGCCTTGCCCAAGGACACTTTGATATGTGGACAGGAGGAGTCGGGGATCGCACCCCCGACTCTGTGGTCAGAGCACCAGCCTCTGTAAGGAGATGTGCAAAGTACGTTCACCTGAACAATACACCTTTATTTATGTTTTCAGACTCTTTTACTGAATGGTCTTGAAATTATTTATTTTGACTCTAATATAATTTAAATTTAGCAATTGATTAATTCACCTCTAAATGTGTATTTGCAGTAAAATGTGTTTAAGAATAAAGGATAAGAAGTACTCATTGTGATGAATACTTACATTCAAAAGGTCTGTTTATTGAGGTATTAACTTATATTAAATACTTCATGGTCTAAATACTCATTGTGTTGATGTAAAAGGTTTAACTCTGCAAAGGAGCTGGTAACTCAAACCATCATGCATTATGGTAAAAAAAACGTTTTCCTTTGAAATATTGTGAAGTAAAATTGTACTCTCACAAAGATGAGTACTTCACAGAGTACAAGTATAAACTTATATTTTTAAGGCACTTGAGTATTTCCATTTAATGCTACTCCATACTTTTACTCGATTTCATATCAGAGGAAGATATTGTATTTTTTACATTTATTTTATATGCTTTTTAATATGGCAATATTATAATGTTTATATGATATGAAGGCAATACAATAAATAACAGTGATAATAGATAGATCTTATCATCTATCGCTCCTATACA
>NC_072450.1:8698402-8700902 GCF_027596085.1 Anoplopoma fimbria | reverse complement strand
CTGGATCTCCGGAGCGTCGGGGAGCTGGAGGCTTTGTGAGAGGGTTGGCACAAGTTGTGGCTTAATTGAGTTTGGCGACAGGCGGGTCAGTGTGCATACTGCGTGTAAAAAGCCTTCTTCTGCAGATGTTGTTTCATGGTTGATATCACCTGTCTAATGCTGCAGGAGAGCCAGGACACGGTGACCACCGCATGTTTTACGCACCGTGCCCAAACCCTGGGTCCTGCGCTTCGTGCGTAAATCCATGTGGCATCTCCCGAGACCCACCCGGGGCCGACAGGACGCATCCAAAACTGTCTAGGTTTGTCGTATGTTCAAGTCCAAACGCTCAGGTCTTGTACGGCGACTCTGGAGAAGCCGTCTGGTCACCGACAGCGACGGGCGGGATGGAAGCAGACGAGGTGAGGGAGGACGGAACCGGCTCTCCAAGAAGCTCCACAGGTCGGTGACGCACACTGACCCGGCTCCGGGACTCACTGGGGAGGCTGGAGAGAGGGAGGAAGAAGAGGAGCAGCAGCCAGAGGATGACCGGGGAGCCATGTGCGTCCCGGAGCACAGAGGCTCCCGGCGGGGACAGGAGCTCGACAGCAGGACGGTGACGTGTTGTTTGTTTGGGGAATGGGATCTCAGACCTCGGAGTCCTTATTGGGCCCCGAGAAAAGACGGAGGGGCCGCTTGTCAGAGGCACACGGGGCTGGAGGAGGAACTGGCCAGCACTGCTCATGCTTTTTTGAAAAGACTGAAGGAGAGATCTCTGGATGCTTTGGTGAAGGCTGTGGAGAGCAGAGGAGGGATACCCAGCGAGTGCGTCATGGTGCCCGGCTCTGAGCTGCGGCTCGGTGCGCATCTCGCCTCTCCACAGGGCCTCCTGGCTCAGGTGTACCGCTGGAGCGACCTGCCGCTGTCTGCACGGCTCAAAACACTCAGCCACTGCCAGAGCTTTGGCTCAGAGGACGGTGCAAAGGTGTGCTGCAACCCCTATCACTACAGCCGCCTATGTGGGCCAGGTAAGAACAAGCAACATCTCCTCTGGGTGGCTTGAATCCATCCAGAGGAGATGTTTCCCACTCTCATCTTGCAAATGATGATCAAATGCATGAGATATACTAATATGTTTCTGTCACTGTGTTCCTGTGAACACCACATTAAACCCCTTTGGAATAAAAGTTTAATCTCATCAAAGTGATGCGTGACATGGATGTAATTAGATTTTATGCAACGTAAATATTAATGGCCCAGCATGAAATTAATGAGAATTTCCAATCGGTCACAGTGTTGTTTTGCCTGCAGCCTGCACCTAAAGAAGAATGTACTTATTGTTGATTGAAGTGTCAAACAACGTCACAATCACGAGAAAGCAACCCACCCAATAACACCCTCGGTTGTTGCTGATGGAGCCATCTCACATTTGCAATAATATATTACACTGAAATCCCAGACGATAAATATCACTTATGCTCTTCTCGTGTGTCACTGTCTGCCCTGCAGTTTTATAACATTTTCATAACTCTGGCTTTGACTTTGGTCAACCATTACTTTAATTTCCCCTCTGCATTCCAAACACATTACACATTTATTTAAATTTGCACAAAACTTTGCAGCTTCCCACATCATCCAATTGAAGGTTGCTCTCAAGTTGCACTTAGGCTCTCTTTTTTTCCTCTGACAAGGAGGTCCTCCTCTTGTTATTTAGGTGAAGGAGTGCCGATAATATACAGTTTGCATAGTGCTGGCGCCAGACTGACTAGCTGGGTATCTGACTGACTGAGGACTCCGGCAATTACTGGCTCTGCTCTTAAAGGGGCCGCAGCCACAAACCCATGTCCACTTTGGACTGGAGGGACTCTCCCAGCAGCATTTGCTTATAGTTTAACAGTGCTGCTTTCAGAAGTCAGTCTGTGTCAATAAAAAAAAACGACTTAACTGAAAAACTTTATGAAGATGTAATAAAAGCAAAAGGATCAAACCGAACACTTTGAGAATCAAATACAGTTATCGGAGGAAAAAAAGATGCAGTAGGATGAAATACTTGCAGGTTCAGATTGGATTTATGGAATGATACTTATTAGGAGTTCAAAAGAAAAACTACATATTACATTACATTACATTACAGTCATTTAGCAGACGCTTTTATCCAAAGCGACTGACAATAAGTGTATTCGACATAGGTATTCAAGAGAACTACTAGTCACCAGAAGTCATTAGTGCATCTAAAAGCATAAACCAGGGCAAAAGTGTAGTATGATACATGAGTACATATGATGCAATTGTGCACTCAGCGCAAATAGCTCCTTAGGTATAAGGAAAGAAGGTCTGTCGATGCAAGGTAGACTACAAATCTAAACAGTGAACATATTACCTCATGAAAAACATGCACAGAGCCACCATGTTTAGGTACTCTATACATTAGCATTACTTTAGACACTGGTGTTTTTCAAGGCTTTGTATGTCATGTGATTTAGATGAGACCGAAGATGAAGTCCATTTATTGTGCGTTATA